>NC_081398.1:2279127-2299127 GCF_030684315.1 Stegostoma tigrinum
TGTGTGTGTGTGTGTGGTGAGTGTGTGTGTGTGTGTGGTGAGTGTGTGTGTGTGTGTGTGTGTGTGTGTGTGTGTGTGTGGTGAGTGTGTGTGTGGTGAGTGTGTGTGTGGTGAGTGTGTGTGTGTGTGTGTGTGTGTGTGTGTGTGGTGAGTGTGTGTGTGTGGTGAGTGTGTGTGTGTGTGGTGTGTGTGTGGTGAGTGTGTGTGTGTGTGGTGTGTGTGTGGTGAGTGTGTGTGTGGTGTGTGTGTGTGTGGTGAGTGTGTGTGTGTGTGTGTGGTGAGTGTGTGTGTGTGTGTGTGTGGTGAGTGTGTGTGTGGTGAGTGTGTGTGTGTGTGTGTGTGTGTGTGTGGTGTGTGTGTGTGTGGTGAGTGTGTGTGTGTGTGTGTGTGTGTGTGTGTGTGTGTGTGTGTGGTGAGTGTGTGTGTGTGTGTGGTGAGTGTGTGTGTGTGTGTGTGTGTGGTGTTTGTGTGTGTGTGTGTGTGTGTGTGTGGTGAGTGTGTGTGTGTGGTGAGTGTGTGTGTGTGTGGTGTGTGTGTGGTGAGGGTGTGTGTGTGTGTGTGTGGTGTGGTGTGTGGTGTGGGTGTGTGGTGAGGGTGTGTGTGTGGTGAGTGTGTGTGTGGTGGTGTGTGTGTGTGGTGTGTGTGTGGTGAGTGTGTGTGTGGTGAGTGTGTGTGTGTGGTGTGTGTGTGTGGTGTGTGTGTGGTGAGTGTGTGTGTGGTGAGTGTGTGTGTGTGGTGTGTGTGTGGTGAGTGTGTGTGTGTGTGTAGTGTGTGTGTGTGTGGTGAGTGTGTGTGTGTGTGGTGTGTGTGTGGTGAGTGTGTGTGTGTGGTGAGTGTGTGTGTGTGGTGTGTGTGTGTGAGTGTGTGTGTGTGTGGTGAGTGTGTGTGTGTGGTGAGTGTGTGTGTGTGGTGAGTGTGTGTGTGTGTGTGTGTGGTGAGTGTGTGTGTGTGGTGAGTGTGTGTGTGTGGTGTTTGTGTGTGTGTGTGGTGTTTGTGTGTGTGGTGGGGGTGTGTGTGTGGTGTGGTGTGTGTGTGTGTGGTGGGTGTGTGTGGTGAGTGTGTGTGTGTGTGTGTGTGTGGTGTTTGTGTGTGTGGTGTTTGTGTGTGTGGTGTTTGTGTGTGTGGTGGGGGTGTGTGTGTGTGTGAGAGAGAGTGTGTGTGTGTGTGTGGTGAGTGTGTGTGTGTGTGTGGTGAGTGTGTGTGTGTGTGTGTGGTGAGTGTGTGTGTGTGTGGTGAGTGTGTGGTGGGTGTGTGTGTGTGTGGTGAGTGTGTGTGTGTGTGTGTGTGTGTGGTGAGTGTGTGGTGTGTGTGTGTGTGTGTGTGTGTGTGTGTGTGGTGTGTGTGTGTGTGTGTGTGTGGTGGGGGTGTGTGTGTGTGTGGTGAGTGTGTGTGTGTGTGTGTGGTGAGTGTGTGTGTGTGTGTGTGTGTGGTGTGTGTGTGGGTGAGATGGTGCACAGTGTGATCCCATGACAGCGAGTGTGTAACCCCCTGTGCCTGTGGCGTGGACAGGGCCCGGCCGGTACCTCGTGTGGAACAACAGCCTGACGGTGCTGCAGACCCACCTGGGACACTCGTTCCTCTGCTCCAGTCTGTTAGTGAAAGGCAGCAGCTCCTTCTGGGTGCATCTGATCAACCAACAGGTTCAAGTGTTCGAGATCCCCAGCACCCCCAGGTTCGGCCCAGGTAAGCAAGGCCGAGGGCGGCGGGGGGGCGAGGGGTGCGGGCGGCGGGGGGGGGCGAGGGGTGCGGGCGGTGGGGGGGGCTGCAGGCAGTGTGGGGGGGGGGGCGAAGGCAGTTCTGGGTGGGAGGGGGGGCGAAGGCGGGGGATTTGGAGGGAGGGCGGCGGCAGCAGGGGGAGTGTGGAGGGCGGGATGAAGGTGGGGGTGTTGGGGAGGGGCACAGTGTGAGTGTGTGGGGAGTGAGGGTCTATGTCCTGGAGCTGGTGTCTAATCTCTCTTTCGCCCCCCCCCCCCCCCCCCCCCCCCCCCCCACAGTGGAGCGGTGCCCCCAGGACAGGAGGGTGTCTGATGTGGTCATTGTCATCGTGGTGCTGCTGGTTGTCCTGATCCTGGTGATGCTAGTGGCCTACCTCATCGGCAGGAAGCGGCACCCAGCCGGCTATCAGAGTATCTGACCACACTCGCTCTCACCCGGCCACGGGGCAGCGCAGTGGGGTCGAGGGTTTGGGGTCAGACTTTAGGGTCGGGGTTAGGGGCAGGGTACTGGGTGTGATGTCAGGGCTAAGTGCCAGGCTAGGGGTTAGCGTGGGGGGTGTGGGCAGATGGTGGAGTTAGGGCAGGGTGGAGGTTTCTCTAAGGAGGGTTTTTTGGGTGGGGGGGGGAGGGGGAGGTTATTGGGGGAGGGGTTGTTATCGGGAGAGGGAGAAATGGAGCTGGGGATGCTCAGAGTCACAGGGATGATTGGGGGTGTGGGGTGGGTAGGGGAGGGGAATATGTTGGGCGTGGGGACTGGGATTTTGAAAATTTGCTTGAAACTTGATCCCCCAACACATCCATATTCCCAGCGTGGAGGGAACAGTGTTCACTGCTTGTGTTTTTTTTGATAAGGGACTTTTTTCCTGTACATTTTTCCTGAAAGTGTGTGTCTGAGAGTGAGAGAGAGCGTGCGTGTTTGTGATATATTGTCTGGGGGCGGTTTGGTGGTGGGGGGGGGGGAAAAAGAGACAGAGACTCTGAGTCAGGAGGGAGGGAGCTCATATCGCCAGGTAACTTCCAAAAGGGAATGGGAAAAACCAGAATAGAAAGACTTACAGGGTAAGCGGGGAAAAGAGCTCAGGAGGGTTTGCACTGGAATGATGGGCAGAAAGGCCTCTTCCTGTTCTGTTGAGCTCCCCAGATTTAGTCTTCAAGTCACATTTGCCTTCAAACCTGGCCAATGCTGTCAGGGTAATGAAATGTGAGGCTGGATGAACACAGCAGGCCCAGCAGCTCCTGGGATGCTGCTGGGCCTGCTGTGTTCATCCAGCCTCACATTTCATTATCTTGGATTCTCCAGCATCGGCAGTTCCCATTATCCCTGATACAATGCTGTCAGGGACCTTCTTGATTCAAAATTATTCAATTCAGATTCATTTTAACGATGTTGAATATATAGTTGTAATAAAAATACACCATGTTAAACACTGGGCTTTCAGTTCCTCCTTTCTGTCTCACTCACTCTACAAGACTGTGTGTGATTTCATCAGAGGGGCATCAGAGAAACTGATGCTGAGGCCTTTCCCCAGGCTCGTGCTGCAGGGGCCTACAGTTAGGATAGTCTGCACGAACACAGTTCACAGCCATTTCCCATCGACACAACGAATGCAACATTCACTTCGGTATTCCCAGCTCCCACCCTGTCATAGACACAGAACCCCCATCTCCCGTCACTGTGGGAATGGCAAGGAAAATACTGTGGGATGACAGAGATCCCGGGACAGCAGAGTGGATGCAGCATCGTGCCTGCATGAGTAACAGCTTAGACTCTGGTGAGAGATCACACCGAGATTATAACCTCTCCCCGCCACAAGACCACAATAATAGCAGGATGGTGATAATCTCACCCAAACAGATAACATCAAATCATCTTTCTAGGCAGACTTACTCCGCTCCAGCATTTACTAATGCGATCAAAGCAAACTGAAAGTACTTTCCTTCACATGAAATCCCAGCTGTGACACAGTGTTAATGGGAACTGCAGATGCTGGAGCAACCAAGATAATAAAATGTGGAGCTGGATGAGCACAGCAGGCCCAGCAGCATCTCAGGAGCACAAGAGCACACAGTGGCCCGTTGTACACAGCAAGCGACCACAAACATTTGTTCAATCTACCTTCCAGTGACAGAATGAGCGAGAAACAAAAGCAGGAGGACCACCCCACGATATCTTCAAAATAGTCACCGAAGGAGTTGGCACATTCACCTGGGAGGGAGGACAGGGTCAGTAAACCTGCCCGCTCCGTCAGCACTGACCCTCCCTTCTGAATGGTGTTAGAGTGTGGAGTAGTTGGGAAGTTATTGGCATGTGGAGCGGGAATGACCTTCTGCTGCCTGGTGCTGGAGGCTGAGTGGGGAGAGAGCAGGGAACATGGGCCGACGGTTAGCTCAAAGCCACAATCACAAGGATGCACACCAACTTTCTGGAAGTCAAAAACTGCAGAGACCTTTCTCACAGCGACATGCATCAGACGGTGTGACAGGAACCCAAACTCAGGCTGAACCGAAAGACAAAAATAACACAAACGCTGGTGCCTGAGATTAAAAACTCAGCAGCTCAAGCTGTGTTTCCAACACAAAACCAGTTCACTTTCGAAATGAGTGACACCGGAAAGAAGGCAAATCAAGTGATGACACGGTGGGGGGGTCAAACACAGCCACGTTACAGAAGGCAGTGTGGGGTAGAGATAGGGAGGGGGTGTAGGGGCTGGAGGGGGAGACAGAGATAGGGAGGGGGTGTAGGGGCCGGAGGGGGTGATAGAGATAGGGAGGGGGTGTAGGGGCCGGAGGGGGTGACAGAGATAGGGAGGAGGGTGAGGGACTGGAGGGGTGACAGAGATAGGGAGGGGGTGTAGGGGCTGGAGGGGGAGACAGAGATAGGGAGGGGGTGTAGGGGCTGGAGGGGGTGACAGAGATAGGGAGGAGGGTGAGGGACTGGAGGGGTGACAGAGATAGGGAGGGGATGGAGGGGTGACAGAGATAGGGAGGGGATGGAGGGGATGACAGAGATAAGGAGGGGGTGTAGAGGCTGGAGGGGGTTACAGAGATAGGGAGGGGGGTGAGGGGCTGGAGGGGTGACAGAGATAGGGAGGAGGTGTAGGGGCTGGAGGGGGTGACAGAGATAGGGAGGGGGTGTAGGGGCTGGAGGGGGTGACAGAGATAGGGAGGAGGTGTAGGGGCTGGAGGGGGTGACAGAGATAGGGAGGGGGTGTAAGGGCTGGAGGGGGTGACAGAGATAGGGAGGGGGTGACAGAGATAGGGAGGGGGTGTAGGGGCTGGAGGGGGTGACAGAGATAGGGAGGGGGTGTAGGGGCTGGAGGGGGTGACAGAGATAGGGAGGGGGTGTAAGGGCTGGAGGGGGTGACAGAGATAGGGAGGGGGTGTAAGGGCTGGAGGGGGTGACAGAGATAGGGAGGGGGTGTAGGGGCTGGAGGGGGTGACAGAGATAGGGAGGAGGTGTAGGGGCTGGAGGGGGTGACAGAGATAGGGAGGGGGTGTAGGGGCTGGAGGGGGTGACAGAGATAGGGAGGAGGTGTAAGGGCTGGAGGGGGTGACAGAGATAGGGAGGGGGTGTAGGGGCTGGAGGGGGTGACAGAGATAGGGAGGGGGTGTAGGGGCTGGAGGGGGTGACAGAGATAGGGAGGGGGTGTAGGGGCTGGAGGGGGGTGACAGAGATAGGGAGGGGTGGGCGTGGCCAGAACCCGGAACCTTGCTCCGGGGAGTGCGGGGACAGGCGCGCTGCACGGACACTTCCGCCGGCGGTGGAGCGGAAGCTGCCGATATCCGGGTGTCGGGTTGCTGGAATGGCGGCTACCGCGATGCTGAGGTCTCTGGCGCTCAATTTCTTTCTGACGGAGAAATGCTACGAGGAATTTTTCCTGGAGTTTAACCTGTTGGACGGTGAGCGAACGGGGGAGGGGCAGCTCTCCCCATTTCCGACCCCAGGACGATCGGACCTGACCACCCACCCGTGGCCCGCTCCGATTGGTCGGCCCGTACGTGTTCTCAATTGGCGCCGCCGTCCCATTGGCTCGGAGTCATGTCTGTCAGAACCAAGCCCCCACCCTCTTAAAGCTGTCATGTCCCTGTGCTGAAATACGGTCTGCGGACCGAAACTACATCAGTGTTTGGGTGAGCAGTTCACTTTTCCTCAGTTGCCCTGATACAGTCTGTTGATCACCTTGTGGAAGGTTGTGGAAGGAGGCCAGAGATGTGGAGGAATTACTCGTGGAGTCCGAAAATCCCTACAGTGTCCGAACAGGCCGTTCGGCCCGTCCAGTTTGGACTAACCCTCCAAATAACCTCCCATTCACCGGCCTCTGTAACCCTACATTTCCCATTGGCCAACCCACCCTAACCCACACATCTCTGGACTGTGGGAGGAGACCGGAGCACCCGGAGGAAACCCACACAGACACGGGGAGAATGTGCAAACTCCACACAGACAGTCACCTGAGGGTGGGATCGAACCTGGGGTCCCTGGCGCTTTGAGACAGCAGTGATCACCGCTCAGCCACCATCACCTCCCAGAGGCGTGTGGATTTTGAAAGTGGAGGCTGGTGCCCTGGGGATATTGAAGGCAGAGCTGGCCATCTTTTCAGTAAGGGTATCACAGTTTGTGCGGATAACAGGGCAGCAAAGTGGAGTTGAGGATTATCAGACTGGTGGAGCAGGACAGATGGGCCGAATGGCCACTTCTGCTGCTCCGTCTTACTCTCTTGAGAGGAGAGCTGTTGTTCATCCACCTGCCTGCACTTCCCCAATCTCTCTGCCCGGCACCCAGAATACTTCCCCTCTCAGCTGAAAGATGCAAACATTACACAACTCATGGCACTGTGAGACTCACCACTTCAGCTGAGCAGCATCTTGCTGTGCTGCATATTTTATTGATAAGGAAGTTCCTTTTCTAACATTCATTAACAGGACGAGAGCGCCACTGGCTCGATCGCTGTTTATTGTCCATCCCTAACTGCACAGAGAGCAGCTCAGAGTCAGCCACATTGCTGTGGGTCTGGAGTCACGTGTAGGCCAGACCAGGTAAGGATGGCCATTTCCTTCCCTAAAGGACATCAGTGAACCAGGTGGGTTTTCCCCACAATCGACAATGGATTCATGGCCATCGTTAGATTCTTAATTCCAGATATTTTTATTAAATTCGAATTCCACCACCTGCCATGGTGGGATTCAAACCCCGCGTCCCCCAGAATGGGGTCTCTGGGTGAACAGTCCAGTAAGCGTTCCCTCAGCCAACATGGAGATGCCACTGGGGACTTTTCTTTTAAATTCATTTGTGGGATGTAGGCATCATTGGCTGATCCAGGCTTTAATTCCCATTCCGAATTGTGACGAGTTATCTCTTCAAGCACTGCAGAAGGATTTCCACTCAAGACAGGGCTATTGACCTACATTGAAACGGTAATCCATGAAAAGAGAGCTGTCAGGTTCAGACTGTGTTCCCCAGGGACACTGTGTACGAAGATGATTATGAGCTTCTGTGGGAGGTGCCTGTGTGCCCAGCTATTGGCAGGAAATGTAGAATAAAACTTAGAGCAGTGTCCCTGAGGGCAGCTGTCCCTGAGGGCAGTGTCCTTTCACACCTTTACTGGCACCCACCCCCTCCCTGTCTCTGTAACCCCCTCCAGCCCCTACACCCTCTCCCTATCACCCCTTCCAGCCCCTACACCCCCTCCCTATCTCTGTCACGCCCTCCAGCCCCTACACCCCCTCCCTATCTCTGTCACGCCCTCCAGCCCCTACACCCCCTCCCTATCTCTGTCACCCCCTCCAGCCCCTACACCCCCTCCCTATCTCTGTCACCCCCTCCAGCCCGTACACCCCTCCCTATCTCTGTCACCCCCTCCAGCCCTTATACCCCCTTCCTATCCCTGTCACCCCCTCCAGCCCCTACACCCCCTCCCTATCTCTGTCACCCCCTCCAGCTCCTACACCCCCTCCCTATCACTGTAACCCCCTCCAGCCCCTACCTATCCCTGTCACCCCCTCCAGCCCGTACACCCCTCCCTATCTCTGTCACCCCCTCCAGCCCTTATACCCCCTCCCTATCCCTGTCACCCCCTCCAGCCCCCACACCCCCTCCCTATCTCTGTCACCCCCTCCAGCCCCTACACCCCCTCCCTATCCCTGTCACCCCCTCCAGCCCCCACACCCCCTCCCTATCCCTGTCACCTCCTCCAGCTCCTACACCCCCTCCCTATCCCTGTCACCTCCTCCAGCTCCTACACCCCCTCCCTATCACTGTAACCCCCTCCAGCCCCTACCTATCCCTGTCACCCCCTCCAGTCGCTACACCCCCTCCCTATCTCTGTCACCCCCTCCAGCCCCTACACCCCCTCCCTATCTCTGAAACCACCTTCAATTCCGACCCCTTGACCATCCCCCCGATTCCCATCGCTCCCGCACTGGGGCCGTGCCCCCAGCTGCCAGGGCCCCGAGCTCGGGAGCCCCCTCCTTAAGCTCACTGCGACCCCTCTCCTCCTGTAAGATGCTGCTTAAAGCCCTTGTCGCCTGTGGGAGCTGAGCCCTACCTGGATCTCTTGTTTCAGCAGCTGATCGAACATGAAGCACCCCCCCCCCCCCCCCCTTTGTTGTTGTGTCTGTGTGAAAGGTGCCTGAGCAATGCAGTTTCTGGGTGGCTCTAATGCTCCTCCTACGGTGGCTTGCGGTAGGACCATTCACTGCAGACGCAGCATTAACATTCCTTCTGGTTTTGGTCTCTCTTCAGTCCCCTGCCTGAAACTGCTGCTCAGCAAAGTCCTGGGACTGTCCATCATCGCAGGATCAGTGATGGGTAAGTGATTCCAAAATGAATCCGATCCGACGAATAAGTTCATTCCCAGGATATGGGGTGCTGGGGGGGGTGGTCGCTGGCTCTTTCCTGTCACTACTTGCTCCTGAGAAAATGCTGGGGATGTTGGTGTCTGGATGCAATATAGACGATCTGCATATCTCTGTTCCAGAGCACTGGAGGGTCTGGATAGGTCAATCTGTAAAGTACCAGGCTTTAATCTGACGGTCCACAGTTCAGTCCTTGGGACAGCCACGGTGGCTCAGCGGTTAGCTCCGCTGCCTCACAGCGCCAGGGGACCCAGGTTCGATCCCACCCTCGGGCGAGTGTCTGTGTGGAGTTTGCACATTCTCCCCGTGTCTGCGTGGGTTTCCTCCGGGTGCTCCGGGTTCCTCCCACAATCCAAAGATGTGCAGGTTAAGGTGGGTTGGCCGTGCTAAATTGTCCCATAGTGCCCAGGGATGTGCGGGTTAGGGTGGGTTGGCCGTGCTAAATTGTCCCATAGTGCCCAGGGATGTGTGGGTTAGGGTGGGTTGGCCATGCTAAATTGTCCCGTAGTGCCCAGGGATGTGCAGGTTAAGGTGGGTTGGCCATGCTAAATTGTCCCGTAGTGCCCAGGGATGTGCAGGTTAAGGTGGGTTGGCTGTGCTAAATTGTCCCGTAGTGCCCAGGGATGTGCGGGTTAGGGTGGATTGGCCGTGCTAAAATGTCCCGTAGTGCCCAGGGATGTGCGGGTTAGGGTGGGTTGGCTGTGCTAAATTGTCCCGTAGTGCCCAGGGATGTGCAGGTTAAGGTGGGTTGGCCGTGCTAAATTGTACCGTAGTGCCCAGGGATGTGCGGGTTAGGGTGGGATGGCCGTGGGAAATTGTCCCGTAGTGCCCAGGGATGTGCGGGTTAGGGTGGATTGGCCATGCTAAATTGTCCCGTAGTGCCCAGGGATGTGCGGGTTAGGGTGGGTTCTGCATGGGAAATACAGGGACAGGATGGGTGGGGGTGGATCTGGGTGGGACACTCTTTGAGGGGGGTGGTTCGTGGGCAGAGGTCAGTATGGACTTGATGGACCAAATGGCGTGCTTCCGCGCTGGAGGGATCCCGTGATTCTGTGAACATGGCAACAGACCCTTCAGCCCGACCATAATCCCAAACTAAATTAGCCCCACCTGCCTTCTCCCGGCCCGTACCCCCCCCCAAACGTTTCGTATTCATGTACTTATCCAAATCTCTTTTAACTGTTGCCACCTCTATTGCTCATTCTACGCTCACACCACCCTCTGTGTGAAAAAGATACCCCTCAGGTCCCTTTTAAATCTTCCCCCTCCCACCTTAAACCTGTGCCCCTCTAGTTTTGGACTCCCCCCACCCTGGGGCAAAGACCCTGCCTATCCACCCCATCCATGCCCCTCATGGTTTTATAAACCTCTGTAAGATCACCCCTCAGCCTCCTATACTCCAGTGGAACAAGGTCCTAGCTTTTCTTTATAACGCAAACCTTCCATTCCCAGCAACGTCCCGGTAAATCTCTTCTGAAACCCCCTCCAGTTTCC
Source organism: Stegostoma tigrinum (assembly GCF_030684315.1). Classification (NCBI taxonomy): domain Eukaryota; kingdom Metazoa; phylum Chordata; class Chondrichthyes; order Orectolobiformes; family Stegostomatidae; genus Stegostoma; species Stegostoma tigrinum. The sequence goes on from NC_081398.1 coordinate 2,289,192, forward strand.
TAAAACAGAGAGACCAGTGCGGTCACACTGTCGTGCTCCAGAAGAGGCCTCACCAACATCCTGTACAACCTCAACATGATGCCCCCAACTCCTACAAAGGGTCTGAGCAATGAAGGCCAGTGTGCCAAACGCCTTCCTAACCGCCCTGTCTAGATGTGACGCAAACTTCAAAGAATCGGGTAACATCGGTCTCTCTGTTCTACAGCACCCAGGGCCCTACCATTGACTGCATCAGCCCAGCCCGCGTTTGTTTCACCGAAACGCAATACCCCTGCGTTTATCCAAATTAAGCTCCATCTCGCACCCTTCAGCCCAAGTGACCAAGGTCCCTCTGTACTCTGAGGGAACCTTCCTCACTCTCTGCTACATCTCCAATTCTGGGGTCACCCACAACATTCTGACTGTGCTTTCTGTTTTCACACCACATCGTTTATATAAGTGCCCCCCCCCCCCCAACAACCAACAGGGGGATTGAAAGATGGCCTGAAATGTGCATCCTCACATCACTAGTTCCCACATTACCCACCGACAGGTCCTCAGCAGCCGTGGCTGCCAGTCCAGCAACACCTTCATTTATATAGCACCTTGTCCTCATTTACAATCCACTTCCAGCCCCCCTACGCCCCCTCCCTCTCTCTGTCACCCCCTCCGGCCCCTACACCCACTCCCTATCTCTGTCACCCCCTCCAACCCCTACACCCCCTCCCTATCCCTGTCACCCCTCCGGCCCCTACACCCCCTCCCTATCCCTGTCACCCCCTCCGGCCCCTACACCCCCTCCCTATCCCTGTCACCCCCTCCGGCCCCTAAACCCCCTCCCTATCCCTGTCACCCCCTCCAGTCCCTACAGCCCCTCCCTATCTCTGTCACCCTTCCAGCCCCTACACCCCCTCCCTATCTCTGTAACCCCTCCAGTCCCCACACGCCCTCCCTATCTCCGTCACCTCCTCCAGCCCCTACACCCCCTCCCTATCTCTGTCACCCCCTCCAGACCCTACACCCCTCCCTATCTCTGTCACCCCCTCCAGCCCCCTACACCCCCTCCCTATGTCTGTCACCCCCTCCAGCCCCTACACCCCCTCCCTATCACTGTCACCCCCTCCAGCCCCTACACCCCCTCCCTATCTCTGTCACCCCCTCCAGCCCCTACACCCCCTCCCTATCTCTGTCACCCCCTCCAGCTCCTACACCCCCTCCCTATCACTGTCACCCTCTCCATCCCGTACACCCCCTCCCTATCCCTGTCACCCCCTCCAGCCCCTACACCCCCTCCCTATCACTGTCACCCCCTCCAGCCCCTACACCCCCTCCCTATCTCTGTCACCCCCTCCAGCTCCTACACCCCCTCCCTATCACTGTCACCCTCTCCATCCCGTACACCCCCTCCCTATCCCTGTCACCCCCTCCAGCCCCTACACCCCCTCCCTATCACTGTCACCCCCTCCAGCCCCCTACACCCCCTCCCTATCTCTGTCAGCCCCTACACCCCCTCCCTATCTCTGTCACCCTCTCCATCCCGTACACCCCCTCCCTATCACTGTTATCCCCTACACCCCCTCCCTATCCCTGTCACCACCTCCAGCCCCTACACCCCCTCCCTATCACTGTCACCCCCTCCAGTCCCTACGCCCCCTCCCTATCTCTGTCACCTCCTTCAATTCCAACCCCCTGCCGTAGCTCATTGTTCCCTCGTATCTGGTTGAGTCTCACCCTTCTGCGTCTGACATCACCAGGAGGTGTTTGGGGAGGTCTTGCTGAATGACAGGTGCTATATAAATGCAGTTTGCAGTAGATGTCACTCTCCCCTCCTGATGCTGGCCTCTCGCCGTTGGGGAATGCTCGGAGAGAGGATCCGAGTGGGAATGTGGGGTCGGTGAGAGACGGGTGCCTGGCTGTGGTTTCTGAGTGAGCTCACTGCATTCTCTTTCCAGTCAAACTACCCCAGATACTGAAGATTGTGAGGGCACAGAGCACAGAGGGCCTGAGCTTTAACTCGATCCTCCTGGAAATGCTGGCTATCTCCGGCACCATGGTTTACGGCATCAGGAACCATTTTCCTTTCAGGTACGTCCCCCTCCCCCAGCCGTGGGAGCGGGTCCCCCATTCCCAACGGGATTTCTTCGGGACTGTCTGACAGTGACCGCTCTGAGTTCCGGCTGCCCGTTGATTGGGGACGGAGGGGGTAAGCCTGTTGGCTGTGATGGCGATGGGGCGATGACTGAGCTGCACTTGGTCGACACGCAGTGACCTGGGTGAGGGCAGCAGAACAGTTTGGGTGCGGCCAAGCCCCAGACGCCACACGGTGAGGATGAAGGGATGTTGGTGAGGGAATGACCCGCGCCCGCCCAACCCGCGGCTGGCCCCTACGCACCCACGCAGTGTCACAGACTCAGTCCCTCTCTCTCTCTCTCTCTCTCTCTCTCTCTCTATCTCTCTCTCCACAGCTCCTGGGGGGAGGCCTTGTTCCTGATGCTGCAGACCCTAACCATCGGCTTTCTGATCCTGCATTACAGCAGCCAGACGCAAACAGGTACAAACCCCTCCAAGCCCTCCTCACACCCCCCTTCACCCTCACCCCAAAACCCTCCTCACCCTTCACCCTCACCCCAAAACCCTCCTCACCCTCACCCCACCCCAAAACCCTCCTCACCCTCGACCCCCATCACCCTCACCCCCAAACCCCTCACCCTCACCCCCAAAACCCTCACCCTCACCCCAAAACCCCTCTCACCCTCACCCCCCCAAAACCCTCCTCACCCTCAACCCCCCTCACCCTCACCCCCAACCTCCCACATCTTCACTCCCCCCCCATCCTCCTTCACCCCAACACCCCTCACCCCCAATCCCCTTCACACTCACCCCTCACCCCACCACCCCCCCTCACCCCCAACCCCCTTCACCCTCGCCCCACAACCCCATCCACCACACCGCCTCACCCAAACCCCCCTCACCCCACCTCGGGTTGGGTATACACAAGAACTGTGAAGCTTGAAGGAGCGAGTTTGCGGGGGCGGGGGTTGAGGGGGTGTGGGTTTGGACAGTCTGACCCCAGAGCATCAAGGGGGTACACCGGGTGTGAGGGTGGGTGGGGTGGGGTGTCGGGGAGTTGGGGGGTGCAGGGCGGTACTCCAGACCAGGGGATGGTGTGAGACAGACCCGAGATGGTCAGGGCCCAGGTCACGATGCTGCAGTGAGCCTGAGAGCAGGTGTCCTTTCACCTGGGGAGGGGCTTTGGGTGGGGGTGAAGGGGTTAGCGGGGAGCATTCAGTGAGAGTTGCTTCAATGTGCTCTAATTCCGCTGTCTCCCCAACACCCCCCTCTGGGTGTGTCCCCTCCCTGATCCCCCCCTCCCCCGGGTGTGCCCCCTCACCGTGATCCCCCCCCCCCCCCCCCGGCTGTGTCCCCTCACTGTGATCCCCCCCACCCCGGGTGTGTCCCCTCCCTGATCCCCCCTCCCCCTCTGGGTATGTCCCCTCACCGTGATCCCCCCCTCCCCCTGGCGGTGTGTCCCCTCCCTAATTTCCCCCGCCTCCCCCCCGGGTGTGTCCCCTCACCGTGATCCCCCCTCCCCCTCTGGGTATGTCCCCTCCCGAATTTCCCCTCCCCACCCCCGCACTCCCTCTCTCCCTCTTTTGAAACTACTCTAATCCCCCTTTCCCTTGTTCTGTCCCTCAGGGGTCTGCTGTTTTCTGGTTTACTTTGCCCTCGTGAGCCTCCTGCTGGCCCCTGTCACCCCGCTGAGGGTAGTGAGTCTCCTCCAGGCCCTCAACCTGCCGGCGATCATGGTCAGCCGGGTAAGGAACAAACCCGTTTCCTCACGTTGCCTTCATTGATGTAGCGCCTGCAGCTCTCCCCAGGGACCTCCTCAAACCTGTTTGCAACCACTACGGGTTTGATCACAGCTGTGCATTTTAGAAACCTGGCACAGCAAGATCCCAATATAGGCACCGCAGCAATCAACCCACAGACCATCTGCGCTGACCCTCTGACGGCGCGGTGCTCCCCTGGCGCTGACCCTCCGGCGCGGTACTCCCCCGAAGCTCACCCTCCGATGGTGCAGCGCTCCCCCGGTGCTGACTCTCCGACGGCACAGCGCTCCCCCCGGCGCTGACCCTCCGATGGTGTGGTGCTGACCCTCCGGCCCAGCACTGACCCTCCAACAGCGCACCGCTGACCCTCTGACGGCACGGTGCTCCCCTGGCACTGACCGTCCAACAGCACAGCACTGACCCTCCGGCAGCGGACGGATGCATATTGCGGATGTTCAGAATCAGGGTTCCCGTCATGTCCCTGTTTCTCCTGTTACAGCTCTTGCAGATTCTGACCAACTACAGGAATGGCCACACCGGCCAGCTGTCCGCCATCACAGTCTTCCTCCTGTTTGGGGGCTCCTTGGCAAGAATCTTCACGTCTGTGCAGGTCAGTTTGTTGCTGATTCATCGCTGCTGCTCATCAACGTCTCTGTACCCCGTGCTGTCTCTCCCCGGGCTAGTGATCTTCGAAATTTGCAGGTCCATCCGAGCGGGGTACGCTCTGTTAGGGTGGACACCACCCCACCCCACTGCAATAGAGGGACCGGAGCAGAGCTGAAAGGGCAGTTTCGTCTCCTGCCAACGTGTCACCTCCCTCCGAGCTCTCCTGCCCACGACCCACCCAGGGTCAGTCTCTTGTTCATGGCAGAGCACATAACTGTGCAGTGGAAAAAAACCTGTACACTTCACTGCGTGTGTCCTAGAATCCCGACAGTGTGGAAATCAGGCAATTCGCCTGTACAGGTCAACACCGCCCCCCAAAGAGGACCCACTCAGACCCAATCGCTAACCCTGTTCCTGTAACCCTGCATCCCCCATGTCCAATCCACCCTAACCCGCACATCCCTGGGCACTACGGGACAATTTAACACGGCCAATCCACCCTAACCCTCACATCCCTGGACACTATGGGACAATTTAGCACGGCCAACCCACCCTAACCCGCACATCCCTGGTCACTATGGGACAATTTAACACGGCCAATCCACCCTAACCCGCACATCCCTGGGCACTACGGGACAATTTAGCACGGCCAATCCACCCTAACCCGCACATCCCTGGGCACTACGGGACAATTTATCACGGCCAATGCACCCTAACCCGCACATCCCTGGGCACTACGGGACAATTTAACAGGTCCAATCCACCCTAACCTGCACATCCCTGGGCACTACGGGACAATTTAGCACGGCCAACCCACCCTAACCCGCACATCCCTGGGCACTATGGGACAATTTAGCACGGTCAACCCACCCTAACCCGCACATCCCTGGGCACTACGGGACAATTTACCACGGCCAACCCACCCTAACCCGCACATCCCTGGGCACTTCGGGACAATTTAACACGTCCAATCCACCCTAACCCGCACATCCCTGGACACTATGGGACAATTTAGCACGGCCAATCCACCCTAACCCGCACATCCCTGGGCACTACGGGACAATTTAACACGTCCAATCCATCCTAACCCGCACATCCCTGGGCACTACGGGACAATTTAGCACGGCCAATCCACCCTAACCCGCACATCCCTGGGCACTACGGGACAATTTAGCACGTACAACCCACCCTAACCCGCACATCCCTGGGCGCTATGAGACAATTTAGCACGGCCAATCCACCCTAACCCGCACATCCCTGGGCACTACGGGACAATTTAGCACGTACAACCCACCCTAACCCGCACATCCCTGGGCGCTATGAGACAATTTAGCACGGCCAATCCACCCTGACCCACACATCTCTGGGCACTATGGGACAATTTAGCACGGCCAATCCACCCTAACCCGCACATCCCTGGGCACTACAGGACAATTTAGCACGGCCTACCCACCCTAACCCGCACACCCCTGGGTACTACGGGACAATTTAGCACGGCCAGTCCACCCTAACCCACACATCCCTGGGCACTAGGGGACAATTGAGCACGGCCAATCCACCCCACCCTAACCCGCGCATCCCTGGACTGTGGTTGGAAACCGGAGCACCCGGAGGAAACCCACACAGACACAGGGAGAATGTGCAAACCCCACACAGACAGTCACCCGAGGGTGGGATCGAACTGGGGTCCCTGGCGCTGTGAGGTAGCCGTGCTAACCCCTGAGCCACCGTGGCTGCTCCATTCTATTGCACCTTGTACAGTATGATCTGCCTGTGCTGCGCGCAAAACACAACTTGTCACTGAACTCGGGTACATTGACAACAATGAACCAAACTGCATGCTTGTTTAAAGCTGCAACGTGACTCGCATTTCCTTTCCCTTCACCAGGAGACGGGTGACCAGCTGATGATCCTCACCTACCTCGTGGCTTCCTCTTTTAATGGGATCATTGCTGCCCAGCTGCTGTATTACTGGAGGGTGTCCACTGAGAAAACCCAGAAAACGGATTAACCCCCGCCCCGGCCCGGTCTACGAACGCCCACGGCCAGTTGGATAGAATGCTATTTGGGACCACAGGACGAATGGCTCCCCCCAGCACCCCCCCCCAATCCCGGCCCAGCGCAGCGTGAGAATGGCCGTGCCATCACTTCTGATTCCGCACGGTTTCCTGCTGTTGTATGTGGATTTGGCAGGAACGGTGATTTTGCAGCTGGAGCAGCGCCCCCCCCCCCAACAAAAAAAAAGGCGTACTGATGATTAAATCTGATTTATGACGACAGCTTCTGTTGGTAATGGCTTGCTCCTGTTCCCAGCACCTCCCCACACCACCCCCCCCCCCCCCCCCCCCCCCCCCCCGGTCCTGCTGATCCTGACAGCTGCAACCTTCCCGCCGCGTGGATCTTGCTGTGCAGTCCTGCGAACCGCGCGCCGCGGCATCCGGGGGTCTGCCTGCCGCCCGCACAGCCAGGGGGTGTGCAGTCCACCAGTCGGCCTGGGGTGGGCCTGGCTCGCTCTGCCCTTAGCTGTCCTCCCCAAGAAAGCAGGCATCGAGCCACTGACACAGTGCCTGGCAGGAGCTGGCCTGTGTCTAACCCCATGCTCAGACGGTTAGGGAGGCAGATCTGTTTCCCTAAAGGGCATTCGAGTGAGCAGACTGGCTTATGCAGCGGTTACAGCTGGTTTCATGGCCCCCGTCAATTCCAGATTTATTCATTTGGCTTTTAGTATTATATCCCAGGCTGTAACATCCTCCTGGTTTCTATGTTCCCTGTTCCACACTCCTACAGACCCCTCGATCAGATCCCAGTCTGTAACTCCCTCCCCAGGGGGGTATCTGTTATTCTGTATATAAACCCCCCCCCCCCCCGAACCCCCTCGATTAGATTCCAGTCTGTAACTCCCTCCCGGGGGGTATCTGTTATTCTGTATATAAACCCCCCCCCGAACCCCCTTGATTAGATTCCAGTCTTTAACTCCCTCCCGGGGGGTATCTGTTATTCTGTATATAAACCCCCCTGAACCCCCTCGATCAGATTCCAGTCTGTAACTCCCTCCCCAGGGGGTATCTGTTATTCTGTATATAAACCCCCCCGAACCCCCTCGATCAGATTCCAGTCTGTAACTCCCTCCCCGGGGGGTATCTGTTATTCTGTATATAAACCCCCCCGAACCCCCTCGATCAGATTCCAGTCTGTAACTCCCTCCCGGGGTATGTGTTATTCTGTATATAAACAATACCGAACCCCCTCGATCAGATTCCAGTCTGTAACTCCCTCCCCGGCGGGGGGTATCTCTTATTCTGTATATAAACCCCCCCCGAACCCCCTCGATTAGATTCCAGTCTGTAACTCCCTCCCGGGGGGGGGTATCTCTTATTCTGTATATAAACCCCCCGAACCCCCTCGATCAGATTCCAGTCAGTAACTCCCTCCCCGGGGGGTATCTGTTATTCTGTATATAAACCCCCCCAAACCCCCTCGATCAGATTCCAGTCTGTAACTCCCTCCCCGGCGGGGGGTATCTCTTATTCTGTATATAAACCCCCCCCGAACCCCCTCGATTAGATTCCAGTCTGTAACTGCCTCCCAGTGTGGACTCTCTAAGTTCTCTCGTGTTGAGGGAAGATGTCACTGCTGCGGGACCCAGTCCTCTTGAAAGAAAAGGCTAAAATGTTACGCTCGCTCTCCTGACAGCTGTTGCCTCTGTGGCTCGCCTTCTGTCCTGTTGTGTTATTCTGAGACGTGATATTCAAAGTGAAACGCACAGATCTACCTGTGTACCTTCTGCCATTGTATTGGTGGTGGGCTAGGATTAATGGGCTGAATGGTCTGCTGCAGGATCTCAGACCCCACCCCTCCTTCTAAAGCCCAGTGGAGACAGAATGGAGCCGCCCTCGTAAGAGAACACTCACCCTCCCGCTACAGCAAAGCGGGGTGGGGGGGGCCTATAAATACTTGCTGAAACGTGGACGGGTCTGGGGGATGTTGATGGGATGAATTACCTGGAGCTCTCAGGCACTGATAAAACTAGGAATCGCAGGCGACAAAGCCGGTGCTCGGAGACCAGCCGTACTACAACTGGATTCCCGGAGTGGATCCCCTCCCCGAAAGACAGGGCTGTGGCACCTTCACCACTTTGAAAAGAAAATCGTCGATGCCCACCTCTTAAACTGTTTCTCTCCGGCCAGAGCGTACTGACCCTGGCTTAGCTAATGCTTCCTGAATTAAAAACCGTCTCATGACAGCCCATTGAGTTTGCTCCCCCCTCCGCCCCCCATTCAATGGGATCACAGCTGATCTGATCATCCTCAACTCCACTTTCCTGCCAATTTTTACCCCCATAACACCTCCCCCGCTGGCAAACCCTGAATGATTTAAAAACATAGCTGTCATAATATAATGAATGCGCCAGCTCCCAGAGCCCTCAGTGGTAGAGAATCCCTCGGACTCACTCCCCGCACAGGGAAGAAATTCCTCCTCTCTGTCTTTAGGGGGGTGACCCCTTATTCTGGGGTAATGCCCCCTCTGGTCCTGGACTCTCCCACAAGGAGAAACAATTTAGTCACGAACCATTTCCACTCCCCCTTCCATTCTTTAGATGACATGTCCATCATGGGCCTCCTGCAGTGCCACAATGATGCCACCCGAAGGTTGCAGGAACAGCACCTCATATTCCGCTTGGGAACCCTGCAGCCCAATGGTATCAATGTGGACTTCACCAGCTTCAAAATCTCCCCTTCCCCCAGTGCACCACACAACCATCCCAGCTCTTCCCCTCCCCCGACTGCATCCCAAAACCTGCCCAGCCTGTCTCTGCCTCCCTAACCTGATCTTCCTCTCATCCATCCCTTCCTCCCACCCCAAGCCGCACCTCCATTTCCTACCTACTAACCTCATCCCACCTCCTTGACCTGCCTGTCCTCCCCGGACTGACCTATCTCCTCCCTACCTCCTCATCCACACTCACTTTTACTGGCTCCATCCCCACCTCTTTGACCCGTCTGTCCCCTCTCCACCTATCTTCTCCTCTATCCATCTTCCATCCGCCTTCCCCCCTCTCTCCCTATTTATTTCAGAACCCCTTTCCCCTCCCCCATTTCTGAAGAAGGGTCTAGGCCCGAAATGTCAGCCTTCCTGCTCCCCTGATGCTGTTTGACCTGCTGTGTTCATCCAACTCAACCTCTCCTCCGTAAGACAGTCCCTCCATCCCCCAGGATCTGCTGAGTGAGCCTTCTCTGGACTGTGTCAGGTACCAGTCTGTCTTTGCTTAGAGAAGGGACCGAGGCTGGTCACAGTATTTCCATTCTGGCCTGGCTAGCAGCTTGTCTAGATTTTGTAATTCTTATATTGCATCTCCTTTGAGCAATCAAGAGAAACAGGCCCTTCGGCCCTCCGGTGCTGACACGTTTTGCCCCTCTGTAATTAAACCGCCTTCACTGACAGAATCCATGCCCGTCTATTTCCTGCCTATTCATGGATTTGTCCAGGTGCTTCCTGAATCCTGCGATGGTGCCAGCTTCCA
>NC_081398.1:2304127-2314127 GCF_030684315.1 Stegostoma tigrinum
TCTCTCTGCCCAATTTAATAAGTACCAGGAAGTCTCTGTCCAACCCACACCAAGGATTTCCTCCTGTAGCCTGTGTGATGATCCCAGCTGCTGTTCGGATCTGTAAGGACCGTCTGATCTCACCAGATCCTTTTCACTTTTGTTCTGGTTGATGTGGTGACAAAACTGAAGTTTATTACATAAAAGATGTAGAGGTGAAAAATAATCTCATCCAGATATAGAACACAGCCAGAAAAAAAATCTTCATACTGAGCAAAACCAGCAATTTCCCGACACAGTGACAGTCCAGTGATTCAAATCCAGACCCTTCACCCCTCTATCGGTCACTGCTCAAAATCCAGTCTGGTCACTTCAAACTGTACCCATTTCTTCACTGGTAACTGTTTTCCTCAGAAGGGATTTACAAGGATGGTGCCGGGGTTGGAGGGTTTGAGCGACAGGGAGGGGCTGGATAGGCTGGGGCTATTTTCCCTGGAGCGTCAGAGGCTGAGGGGTGACCTTACAGAGGTTTATAAAACCATGAGGGGCATGGATAGGGTGAATAGACAGGGTCTTTTCCCCAGGGTAGGGGGGAGTCCAAAACTAGAGGGGTGTAGGTTTAAGGTGAGAGGGAAAGATTTAAAAGGGACCTGAGGGGTAACTTTTTCACACAGAGGGTGGTGTGTGTATGGAACGAGCCGCCAGAGGAAGTGGTGGGGGCTGGTACAGTTACAGCATTTAAAAGGCATCTGGGGGGAGACATGAATAGGAAGGGTTTAGAGGGATATGGGCCAAATGCTGGAAAAGGGGATGTGATTAATGTAGGATATCTGGGTCAGCGTGGACGAGTTGGACTGAAGGGTGTGTTTCTGCACTGTGGAACTCTGACTCAACGATCAGCATGGACAGGGTGGACTGAAGGGTCTGTAAGTCTCTGCATCAAATCTTTAATTTCAACGGAGCTGATTTCGCCCCTTTCCCTGTCCTGTGAACTGTGATATCAACTGATGTTGAATCTGCATAAAATTGAGTGCTTAGACTTTCTCAGCTTCAAATAACATGCAGCTTTCTAACCAAACACTCCTGGTTTGGAAGTTTCTCAGGCTAAACATTTGCACTGCAATAACGGTGCTCCTGGCTCCAAACATTTTTGGTTTTAGGAGGGGAAATGATACTTGCTTCTCTCCATGATTGGCTCACCTCCAAACTGCTCGAAAGGCTTTCAGTCTGAGTTTTCAAATGATAAAATCAGTCCTGATTCACAATCAATGCAATGGTCTGCCAAAGTTTACCTCACCCACCATAAACCACCACAGGAAAAGCAATTTTCTGTTAAAATCCAGTGGTATCTCAGTTTTCTGACAAATACTGCATTAGGTCACTGTTCCAAAAGAACTTGCTGACCAAATTATTTTGTCTCAGAAAACTGGTTGACCCCAACCCCTGCCAACTTAAAGGTAACAAATTCTAACTTTTTGTTTTTGGTCGCACTTGACCTCTGCTGCTGTGAAGTGCTCGGGTGTACGGGCTTTAAAGCAAATTGTTGGGAGAAGAGGTTTTGCATTGCCATAGCACCTTCACAGCCAGTGATGTGTACAGGTCGTCCCAGGGTGGGGCAGGGGCTGGGTCTGTGCGGGATATTCTTAGGAGGGTCAGTGTAGACTGGATGGGCCGATCAGCCTCTCTCAGTGTGTTGGATGAGCAGGAGCTTGAGGCTTTGCTGATGGAAGAGATGAGTGCGTGAAGTTTGAATTAAATCACAGAGCACTGCGGGGAGGAAGGAGGAGGAACCCAGCCGGTGGAGGAGGTGGGGAGCCTGGGGTGCGCACAGGGAGTGGAAGGTGCGAGAGGCTGCGGATTAGGAGAGGGAATCCAGAGTGGATTGAGGGCAAGCTGGGCTCGGGTGAGGAGTCCCCAATTGTGGTCATTGTTGTAATAGGCCCACCTTCTCCTTGAGCTGGTAGTCCAGAGACCTGGGAGATGTGCAGGAGTGGCACGGTGGCACAGCGGTTAGCTCTGCTGCCTCACAGCACCAGGGACCCAGGTTCGATCCCACCGTCGGGCGACTGTCTGTGTGGAGTTTGCACATTCTCCCTGTGACTGTGTGGGTTTCCTCCGGGTGCTCCGGTTTCCTCCCACAGTCCAAAGATGTGCAGGTTAGGGTGGTTGCAAGGTTACGGGGAAAGGATGGGGGCTGAGTGGGATGCTCTTCGATGGGCTGAATGGCCCTGCTTCCACACTGTAGGGATTTCCTGACTTATAAAACAGATTTGTGAAACATGAAATGGCTGCATGGGGGAAGATACAGTTTACAGGAGGTGTATTCCCCCTCCCCAGGATTCTGTTCCATTCGGGAATTCACTCTACACTTGGCTGAGTTCCGATGGGTATACAAAATGCCAGGCAGTCTCAATCAGGAGCGCACGTTGCTGGAAAAGCTCAGCAGGTCCGGCAGCATCTGAGAAATCAGACTTAACATATCGGGTCCAGTGACCCTTCCTCAGGACTGATATAAAGCAGGAGATGTTTTATTCAACGTGGGACCTTGTAAACACTAAAACCGTGTTTGGGATCAAGTCCAGGCAGTCAGAGGACAGTGTTAGGGGAGCTGCCTGCTAAGTATTTGAAGCATAGCGACTGTCGCGCTGGGGACAACGCTGTGTCTGTGTTGAGCACAGAAAGAAGCTAAGGGTAGGTTTTGCTTTTGGGACACAGGCACGAGGACGGCTCAGGGTTGGCACTGAAGAGTTAATGTAAGGAGCAGCAAACATTGTAAAGGTCACACAGTGTGTTTTCAGGTCAGGCGTTCTCTGGGCAGAGCAGTGCGTGGGTGAGGTTTCACTAGCATAGGGCGTGCAAACATTTGCAGCATTTCAGCTAACCCCCTCCAGCAAAATTTCTCTTTCGTGTGCAAACAAAACCATGCCAAATCATTCCTGACTGTAACCATTGCGCCCCACCCACTGCATTCCCAAACTCCCCCCCACCCCGGACTCCACCGGCACCCTCCCACATACTTCACATTCACATTGTCTGTTCACAGCATAGGTTCGCACTGGGGCACGGTCCCACACACACACTGACTCTCACTGGGGTACGGTCCCACACACACACTGACTCTCACTGGGGTACAGTCCCACACACACACTGACTCTCACTGGGGTACGGTCCCACACACACACTGACTCTCACTGGGGTACGGTCCCACACACACACTGACTCTCACTGGGGTACGGTCCCACACACACACTGACTCTCACTGGGGTACAGTCCCACACACACACTGACTCTCACTGGGATACACTCCCATACACACACTGACTCTCACTGGGGTACAGTCACACACACACACTGACTCTCACTGATCTACGGTCCCACATTCACACTGACTCTCACTGGGGTACATGCTCACACACACACTGACTCTCACTGGGGTACGGTCCCACACACACACTGACTCTCACTGAGGTACAGTCCCACACACACACTGACTTTCACTGGGGTACGGTCCCACACAAACACTGACTCTCACTGGGGTACAGTCCCACACACACACTGACTCTCACTGAGGTACAGTCCCACACACACACTGACTCTCACTGGGGTACGGTCCCACACACACACTGACTCTCACTGGGGTACGGTCCCACACACACACTGACTCTCACTGGGGTACAGTCCCACACACACACTGACTCTCACTGGGGTACAGTCCCACACACACACTGACTCTCACTGGGGTACGGTCCCACACACACACTGACTCTCACTGGGGTACGGTCCCACACACACACTGACTCTCACTGGGGTACAGTCCCACACACACACTGACTCTCACTGGGGGACGGTCCCACACACACACTGACTCTCACTGGGGTACGGTCCCACACACACACTGACTCTCACTGAGGTACAGTCCCACACACACACTGACTCTCACTGGGGTACGGTCCCACACACACACTGACTCTCACTGGGGTACGGTCCCACACACACACTGACTCTCACTGGGGTACGGTCCCACACACACACTGACTCTCACTGGGGTACGGTCCCACACACACACTGACTCTCACTGGGGTACAGTCCCACACACACACTGACTCTCACTGGGGTACGGTCCCAAACACACACTGACTCTCACTGGGGTACAGTCCCACACACACACTGACTCTCACTGGGGGACGGTCCCACACACACACTGACTCTCACTGGGGTACAGTCCCACACACACACTGACTCTCACTGGGGTACGGTCCCACACACGCACTGACTCTCACTGGGGTACGGTCCCACACACACACTGACTCTCACTGGGGTACGGTCCCAAACACACACTGACTCTCACTGGGGTACAGTCCCACACACACACTGACTCTCACTGGGGGACGGTCCCACACACACACTGACTCTCACTGGGGTACAGTCCCACACACACACTGACTCTCACTGGGGTACGGTCCCACACACGCACTGACTCTCACTGGGGTACGGTCCCACACACACACTGACTCTCACTGGGGTACGGTCCCACACACACACTGACTCTCACTGGGATACAGTCCCACACACACTGACTCTCACTGAGGTACAGTCCCACACACACACTGACACTCACTGGGGTACGGTCCCACACACACACTGACTCTCACTGGGGTATAGTCCCACACACACACTGACTCTCACTGGGGTACAGTCCCACACACACACTGACTCTCACTGGGGTACGGTCCCACACACACACTGACTCTCACTGGGGTACAGTCCCACACACACACTGACTCTCACTGGGGTACGGTCCCACACACACACTGACTCTTACTGGGGTACAGTCCCACACACACACTGACTCTCACTGGGGTACAGTCCCATACACACACTGACTCTCACTGGGATACAGTCCCACACACACACTGACCCTCACTGGGATACAGTCCCACACACACACTGACTCTCACTGGGGTACAGTCCCACACACACACTGACTCTCACTGGGGTACGGTCCCACACACACACTGACTCTCACTGGGGTACGGTCCCACACACACACTGACTCTCACTGGGGTACAGTCCCACACACACTGACTCTCACTGGGGTACAGTCCCACACACACACACTGACTCTCACTGGGGTACAGTCCCACACACACACTGACTCTCACTGGGGTACAGTCCCATACACACACTGACTCTCACTGGGGTACAGTCCCACACACACACACTGACTCTCACTGGGGTACAGTCCCACACACACACTGACTCTCACTGGGGTACAGTCCCACACACATTGACTCTCACTGGGGTACAGTCCCACACACACACTGACTCTCACTGGGGTACAGCCCACACACACACTGACTCTCACTGGGGTACAGTCCCACACACACACTGACTCTCACTGGGGTACAGTCCCACACACACACTGACTCTCACTGGGGTACGGTCCCACACACACACTGACTCTTACTGGGGTACAGTCCCACACACACACTGACTCTCACCGGGGTACAGTCCCACACACACACTGACTCTCACTGGGATACAGTCCCACACACACACTGACCCTCACTGGGATACAGTCCCACACACACACTGACTCTCACTGGGGTACAGTCCCACACACACACTGACTCTCACTGGGGTACGGTCCCACACACACACTGACTCTCACTGGGGTACGGTCCCACACACACACTGACTCTCACTGGGGTACAGTCCCACACACACTGACTCTCACTGGGGTACAGTCCCACACACACACACTGACTCTCACTGGGGTACAGTCCCACACACACACTGACTCTCACTGGGGTACAGTCCCACACACACACTGACTCTCACTGGGGTACAGTCCCACACACACACTGACTCTCACTGGGGTACAGTCCCACACACACACTGACTCTCACTGGGGTACTGTCCCACACACACACTGACTCTCACTGGGGTACAGCCCCACACACACACTGACTCTCACTGGGGTACGGTCCCACACACACACTGACTCTCACTGGGGTACGGTCCCACACACACACTGACTCTCACTGGGGTACGGTCCCACACACACACTGACTCTCACTGGGGTACAGTCCCACACACACACTGACTCTCACTGGGGTACGGTCCCACACACACACTGACTCTCACTGGGGTACGGTCCCACACACACACTGACTATCTGTCAGATTGTCCACGAACCAGAATGCTCCTTCAATCTCTTGACTGATATTCCTCATTCGTGGAACTATCCTTGTAAAAAAACATGCACACGCTATCGTGTGTGTTCATACCTGGAAATCTCTTAATCTCTGTCTTGAAGAATCTGTGTCTGGGACTCTCTGGATGTAAGGTCAGGAAGATTTTGCACTTAGAATGATTAAATCCCGTCCTCAGCTCCCTCTGAAACAGCCTGGCCATTATTCGGAATCTGTGTCTCTGGTGTTTTTTTTTAATTTATTTATTCATTGTGGAGACAAGCTGACTGGCCAGCCTTTAGTCTCCCTTAGGTAGCTGAGAGTCAGCGTCATTGGGCTGTGATGTTGGAGTCACATGTAGGCCAAATTTGCTTCCCTGAAGTAAACCGCGTGGACTTCTCCCACAATGATCAAGTTTCGTGACTCTTAACCCTTTGAATCCCACCCATCAGGGTTCGAGTCCGGATCACCGGAACATTACCTGGGTATCTGCTTGAATAATCTACAGGTAATACCACTGGGCCAACCCTCCCCGACTAACAGTTAATGAGATCAATTTATCTCAGGAGGGTTGGAATATAAAAGCAGTGATGTGCTTCTGAGACTTTATAAAGCTCTAGTTAGGGCCCATTTAGAATACTGTGTCCAATTTTGGGCCCCACACCTCAGGAAGGACATACTGGCGCTGGAGCGTGTCCAGCGGAGATTCACATGGATGATCCCTGGAATGGTAGGTTTAACGTACGATGAACGGCTAAGGATCCTGGGATTGTACTCATTAGAGTTTAAAAGGTTGAGGGGAGATCTAATAGAAACTTACAAGATAATGAACAGTTTAGAAGGGGTGGACGCTGGGAAGTTGTTTCCATTAGGCTGGGAGACTAGGACCCGTGGGCACAGCCTTAAAATTAGAGGGGGTAAATTTAAAACAGAAATGAGACGACATTTCTTCAGCCAGAGAGTGGTGGGCCTGTGGAATCCATTGCCACGGAGTGCAGTGGAGGCTGGGACGTTAGATGTCTTTAAGGCAGAGATCGACAAATTCTTGATCTCAGAAGGAATCAAGGGCTACGGGGAGAGTGCAGGGAAGTGGAGCTGAAATGCCCATCAGCCATGATTTAAATTGCGGAGTGGACTTGATAGGCCGAATGGCCTTACTTCCACTACTATGTCTTATGGTCTTAGCATCTCTGCTTCAAAACTCTTGTGAGTGCAGGTACGGTCTCCTCGATCCCTCTTCAGTGGAAAGTCCTGCCATCCCAGGGATCATTGATACAGCAGGCACAGGTGGAGCTGAGCCAGTGTGGGATGGTTCGGAGAGAACAGGGATATCGGGCTTCGAATGAGATCACGGACAACAGAAAACCAGATTAGACACTGACCTGAAAATGCAGGGACAAAGGAAGAGCAGGGCAGGACTAAGACAAATTGAAGAGCTCTCCCATAGGGGCTAGTACAGATACCTTGGGCTGAATGGCCGTGTTCTTCACTGGATCAATCAGTGCGTGCATTTGGGAGGCATCCCTGAATGGTATACACACCACAGAGTTTTTCACAGGGCACGCACTTTCCCTGCAAGCGTTTAACAACAGGCTCATTTCCGTAGCCCAGTTTTTATCGTCAGTGTCTAATGTGTTCACTGCCTGTTGGAGTCTAGACGCTGCAAATAAACTTCCCCGTTCCCTCCGGCTGCTGTAAAATACAACGGATCAAAATCACAGCAACATCAAACACCGAGCCAGCAGATCCGGCCTTCCAGGTGTTAGCTCAGGTTCGGTGGCTAACGGGCTCTCACCCCGCACCCCCCCCAACTCTTTACCCCGCCGCACACTCTCACCCACTTCTCAGCCACCCCCCCTTCCTCAATCTCCCCCCAACTCTCCCCGCTTCCTCAATCTCCCCCCCAACTCTCCCCCTTCCTCAATCTCCCCCCCAACTCTCCCCCTTCCTCAATCTCCCCCCTTCCTCAATCTCCCCCCAACTCTCCCCCCTTCCTCAATCTCCCCCCTTCCTCAATCTCCCCCCCAACTCTCCCCGCTTCCTCAATCTCCCCCCCAACTCTCCCCCCTTCCTCAATCTCCCCCCTTCCTCAAACTCCCCCCCAACTCTCCCCCTCCTCCTCAATCTCCCCCCTTCCTCAATCTCCCCTAACTCTCCCCCTCCTCCTCAATCTCCCCCCCACTTCCTCAATCTCCAACTTCCTCAATCTCCCCCCCCCCCCGACCCTCCTCCCCACTTCCTCAATCTCCTCCCTCTCCCCGTCCTCACATCTGTCTCTCCGGTCTGTTCCACTTGCACCCCCCCCCCCCCCGCCCCACCGTCCTGTCTGCCTCCTTTTCTCTCTGTCACCTGCATCTGTCTGTTTTTTCTGTCTTTTTCTCTCAGTATCCTTCTCTCTATCTACATCCCATTCTCTTGCTCTGTTTCACACTCACTGTCTCTCTCTTCTCCTCCCATCTCTCTCTCCCCCGTCCCCATCTCTCTCTCCCCCCATCCCCATCTCTCTCTCCCCGTCCCCATCTCTCTCTCCCCCCATCCCCATCTCTCTCTCCCCGTCCCCATCTCTCTCTCCCCATCCCCATCTCTCTCCCTCTCTCCGTCCCCATCTCTCTCTCCCCCCCCACAGTCCCATCTCTCTCCCTCTCCCCGTCCCCATCTCTCTCTCCCCCCGTCCCCATCTCTCTCGCCCCCCGTCCCCATCTCTCTCTCCCCCCGTCCCCATCTCTCTCTCCCCCCCGTCCCCATCTCTCTCGCCCCCCGTCCCCATCTCTCTCTCCCCCATCCCCATCTCTCTCTCCCCCCGTCCCCATCTCTCTCCCCGCCGTCCCCATCTCTCTCCCCCGTCCCCATCTCTCTCCCCCCCCGTCCCCATCTCTCTCTCCCCCCGTCCCCATCTCTCTTCCCCCCCCCCCCCACAGTCCCATCTCTCTCCCTCTCCCCGTCCCCATCTCTCTCCCCCCGCCCCCATCTCTCTCTCCCCGCCGTCCCCATCTCTCTCCCCCGTCCCCATCTCTCTCCCCCCCCGTCCCCATCTCTCTCTCCCCGCCGTCCCCATCTCTCTCCCCCGTCCCCATCTCTCTCCCCCCCCGTCCCCATCTCTCTCTCCCCGCCGTCCCCATCTCTCTCTCCCCCCATCCCCATCTCTCTCTCCCCCCGTCCCCATCTCTCTCTCCCCCCGTCCCTATCTCTCTCCCCCCCCGTCCCCATCTCTTTCCCCACCCCCGTACCCATTTCTCTCTCCTCCCGTCCCCATCTCTCTCTCCCCGCCATCCCCATCTCCCTCTCCCCCCGTCCCCATCTCTCTCCCCGCCGTCCCCATCTCTCTCTCCCCCGTCCCCATCTCTCTCCCCCCCGTCCCCATTTCTCTCCCCCCGTCCCCATCTCTCTCCCCCCGTCCCCATCTCTCTCTCCCCCCGTCCCCATCTCTCTTCCCCCCCCACAGTCCCATCTCTCTCCCTCTCCCCGTCCCCATCTCTCTCTCCTCCCGTCCCCATCTCTCTCCCCCCGTCCCCATCTCCCTCTCCCCCCGTCCCCATCTCTCTTCCCCCCCCACAGTCCCATCTCTCCCTTTCCCCGTCCCCATCTCTCTCCCCCCCGTCCCCATCTCTCTCCCCCCCCGTCCCCATCTCACTCCCCCACCGTCCCCATCTCTCCCTCTCCCCGTCCCCATCTCTCTCTCCCCCCCCCACAGTCCCATCTCTCTCCCTCTCCCCGTCCCCATCTCCCTCTCCCCCTGTCCCCATCTCTCTCTCTCCCCGTCCCCATCTCTCTCTCCCCCCGTCCCCATCTCTCTCTCTCCCCGTCCCCCATCTCCCTCTCCCCCCCGT
>NC_081398.1:2319127-2321627 GCF_030684315.1 Stegostoma tigrinum
ACAGTGCCCACTCCCTCAGCACTGACCCTCCAACAGTGCCCACTCCCTCAGCACTGACCCTCCAACAGTGCCCACTCCCTCAGCACTGACCCTCCAACAGTGCCCACTCCCTCAGCGCTAACCCTCTGACAGTGCCCACTCCCTCAGCGCTGACCCTCCGACAGTGCCCACTCCCTCAGCGCTGACCCTCCGACAGTGCCCACTCCCTCAGCACTGACCCTCCGACAGTGCCCGCTCCCTCAGTGCTGACCCTCCGACAGTGCCCACTCCCTCAGCACTGACCCTCCAACAGTGCCCACTCCCTCAGCGCTAACCCTCTGACAGTGCCCACTCCCTCAGCACTGACCCTCCGACAGTGCCCACTCCCTCAGCGCTGACCCTCTGAGAGTGCCCACTCCCTCAGCACTGACCCTCCGACAGTGTGCGCTCCCCCAGCACTGACCATCCGACAGTGCCTGCTCCTTCAGCACTGACACTCCGACAGTGCCCGCTCCCCCCGCACTGACCCTCCGACAGTGCCCGCTCCCTCAGCGCTGACCCTCCGACAGTGCCCGCTCCCTCACCGCTGACCCTCCGACAGTGCCCGCTCCCTCAGCGCTGACACTCCGACAGTGCCTGCTCCCTCAGCGCTGACCCTCCGACAGTGCCCACTCCCTCAGCACTGACCCTCCGACAGTGCCCACTCCCTCAGCACTGACCCTCCGACAGTGCCCACTCCCTCAGCACTGACCCTCCGACATTATTGCAGAGTCCGTTTGAGTGATTGGAGAGTGGGATTTGAACCTGGAACCATTTAATTGGGAGCAGCAAATGACAGCCACTCCCTGGCAGTGGTGGACCCTGCGCAGGCACAGACATGTGAATAACAGCAGGTGAGCTGCCTGAGTGGGCACAAGCAGCAAGAACCCCCATCTGAATGTCAGTGCCCTGCGTTTGCTCACCCTGGTCTTATCGAGTCATATCCAAAGTGCTACAGAGCTCAACACACATAGAGGGACAGTACGCAGTCCGGGCAGGTGCTGTTCACCTCACACTCACATACACACACACTCACGCACACACTCACTCTCAAACACACACACAGTAAATCCACCTGCAGAAGTTCACAAATAGCCGTGGCCTCATTTCACACGTTGCAATCTTCAATATCTTTTGCATCTGCCTCGGTTTATACACCCACTGTTCCCCAGTCTGTCCCCTCTCCCTATCCCACTGTTCCCCAGTCTGTCCCCTCTCCCTATCCCACTGTTCCCCAGTCTGTCCCCTCTCCCTATCCGACTGTTCCGCAGTCTGTTCCCTCTCCTATCCCACTGTTCCCCAGTCTGTCCCCTCTCTCTCCCTATCCCACTGTTTCCCAGTCTGTCCCCTCTCCCTATCCCACTGTTCCCCAGTCAGTCCCCTGTCCCTATCCGACTGTTCCGCAGTCTGTTCCCTCTCCTATCCCACTGTTCCCCAGTCTGTCCCCTCTCCCTATCCCACTGTTCCCCAGTCTGTCCCCTCTCTCTATATCCCACTGTTCCCCAGTCTGTCCCCTCTCCCTATCCCACTGTTCCCCAGTCTGTCCCCTCTCCCTATCCCACTGTTCCCCAGTCTGTCCCCTCTCTCTCCCTATCCCACTGTTCCCCAGTCTGTCCCCTCTCCCTATCCCACTGTTCCCCAGTCTGTCCCCTCTCCCTATCCCACTGTTTCCCAGTCTGTCCCCTCTCCCTATCCCACTGTTCCCCAGTCTGTCCCCTCTCCCTATCCCACTGTTCCCCAGTCTGTGCCCTCTCCCTATCCGACTGTTCCCCAGTCTGTCCCCTCTCCCTATCCCTCTGTTCCGCAGTCTGTTCCCTCTCTCTCCCCTATCCCACTGTTCCCCAGTCTGTCCCCTCTCCCTATCCCACTGTTCCCCAGTCTGTCCCCTCTCTCTCCCTATCCCACTGTTCCCGAGTCTGTCCCCTCTCTCTCCCTATCCCACTCTTCCCCAGTCTGTCCCCTCTCTCTCCCTATCCCACTCTTCCCCAGTCTGTCCCCTCTCTCTCTATATCCCGCTGTTCCCCAGTCTGTCCCCTCTCTCTCTATATCCCACTGTTGCCCAGTCTGTCCCCTCTCCTGATCCCACTGTTCCCCAGTCTGTCCCCTCTCTCTCCCTATCCCACTGTTCCCCAGTCTGTCCCCTCTCCCTATCCCACTGTTCCCCAGTCTGTCCCCTCCCCCTATCCCACTGTTCTCCAGTCTGTCCCCTCTCCCTATCCCACTGTTCTCCAGTCTGTCCCCTCTCCTGATCCCACTGTTCCCCAGTCTGCCCCCTCTCTCTATATCCCACTGTTCCCCAGTCTGTCCCCTCTCCCTATCCCACTGTTCCCCAGTCTGTCCCCTCTCCCTATCCCGCTGTTCCCCAGTCTGTCCAATCTCTCTCTATATCCCACTGTTCCCCAGTCTGTCCCCTCTCTCTCCCTATCCCACTGTTCCCCAGTCTGTCCCCTCTCCCTATCCCACTGTTCCCCAGTCTGTCCCC
>NC_081398.1:2329127-2484127 GCF_030684315.1 Stegostoma tigrinum
CACCCTCGGGCACCCCGCTGTAAATACTGACACACACGACCCCCTCCCTCGGGGACCCCCTGTAAATACTGACACACTCACCTGACCCTCAGGGACCCCCATGTAAATACTGACACACTCCCCGCTCCCTCGGGGACCCCCCCGGTAAATACTGACACACTCCCCCGTCCCAGGGGACCCCCTGTAAATACTGACACTTTCCCCCCTCCATTAGGGACCCCCCCCGTAAATAGTGACACACTCCCCCACTCCTCGGGGACCCCCCTGTAAATACTGACACACTTCCCCCCTCCCTCAGTGACCCCCCCTTTAAATACTGACACACTCCCCCCTCCCTCGGGGACCCCCCCCCTGTAAATACTGACACACTCCCCCCTCCCTCGGGAACCTCCCTGTAAATACTGACACACTTCCCCCCTCCCTCAGTGACCCCCCCTTTAAATACTGACACACTCCCCCCTCCCTCGGGGACCCCCCCCCTGTAAATACTGACACACTCCCCCCTCCCGCGGGTACCCCCCCTGTAATACTGACACACTCCCCACTCCCTCGGGGACCCCCCTGTAAATACTGACACACACGACCCCCTCCCTCGGGGACCCCCCTGTAAATACTGACACACTCCCCCGACCCTCAGGGACCCCCTGTAAATACTGACACACTCCCCCCTCCCTCAGTGACCCCCCCTTTAAATACTGACACACTCCCCCCTCCCTCGGGGACCCCCCCTGTAAATACTGACACACTCCCCCCTCCCTCAGGGACATCCCCGTAAATACTGACACACTCCCCCCTCCCTCGAGGACCTCCCTGTAAATACTGACACACTCCCCCCTCCCTCAGAGACCCCCCCCGTAAATACTGACACACTCCCCCCTCCGTCGGAGACCCCCCTGTAAATACTGACACACACCCCCCTCCCTCGGGGACCCCCCCATAAATACTGACACACTCCCCGCTCCCTCGGGGACTCCCCCCATAAATACTGACGCACTCCCCCCTCCCTCGGGGACCTCCCTGTAAATACTGACACACTCCCCCCTCCCTCGGGGACCCCCCTCCGTAAATACTGACACACTCCCCCCTCCCTCAGGGACCCCCATGTAAATACTGACACTCCCCCCGCCCTCGGGCACCCCCCTGTAAATACTAACACACTCCCCCCACCCTCAGGGACCCGCCCCCATAAATACTGACACACTCCCCCCTCCCTCGGGGACCCCCCCCATAAATACTGACACACTCCCCCCCTCCCTCGGGCACACCCCCTGTAACTACTGACATACTCCCCCCTCCCTCAGTGACCCCCTTGTAAATACTGACACACTCCCCCCACCCTCAGTGACCCCCCCCGTAAATACTGACACACTCCCCCCTCCCTCGGGGACCCCCTGTAAATACTGACACACTCCCCCCTCCCTCGGGAACCTCCCTGTAAATACTGACACACTCCCCCCTCCCTCAGTGACCCCCCCTTTAAATACTGACACACTCCCCCCTCCCTCGGGGACCCCCCCTGTAAATACTGACACACTCCCCCCTCCCTCAGTGACCCCCATGTAAATACTGACACACTCCCCCCTCCCTCGGGGACCCCCTGTAAATACTGACACACTCCCCCCTCCCTCGGGAACCTCCCTGTAAATACTGACACACTCCCCCCTCCCTCAGTGACCCCCCCTTTAAATACTGACACACTCCCCCCTCCCTCGGGGACCCCCCCTGTAAATACTGACACACTCCCCCCTCCCTCAGTGACCCCCATGTAAATACTGACACACTCCCCCCACCCTCAGTGACCCCCCCCCGTAATTACTGACACACTCCCCCCTCCCTCGGGGACCCCCCTGTAAATACTGACACACTCCCCCCTCCCTCAGTGACCCCCCTGTAAATACTGACACACTCCCCCCACCCTCAGTGACCCCCCCGTAAATACTGACACACTACCCCCTCCCTCGGGGACCCCCCTGTAACTACTGACACACTCACCCCTCCCTCAGTGACCCCCCTGCAAATACTGACACACTCACCCCTCCCTCGGGGACCTCCCTGCAAATACTGACGCACTCCCCCCTCCCTCGGGGACCTCCCTGCAAATACTGACGCACTCCCCCCTCCCTCGGGGACCCCCCCCGTAAACACTGACACACTCCCCCCTCCGTCGGGGACCCCCCTGTAAATACTGACACACTCCCCCCTCCGTCGGGGACCCCCCTGTAAATACTGACACACACCCCCCTCCCTCGGGGCCCCCCCCCTGTAAATACTGACACACTCCCCCCACCCTCGGGGACCCCCCCATAAATACTGACACACTCCCCGCTCCCTCGGGGACCCCCCCCGTAAATACTGACGCACTCCCCCCTCCCTCGGGGACCCCCCCCGTAAATACTGACACACTCCCCGCTCCCTCGGGGACCCCCCCTGTAAATACTGATGCACTCCCCCCTCCCTCGTGGACCTCCCCGTAAATACTGACACACTCCCCCATCCCTCGGGGACCCCCCCCGTAAATACTGACACACTCCCCCCTCCCTCGGGGACCCCCCTGCAAATACTGACACACTCCCCCCTCCCTCAGGGACCCCCCCCGTAAATACTGACACACTCCCCCCTCCCTCGGGGACCTCCCTGTAAATACTGACACACTCCCCCCTCCCTCAGGGACCCCCATGTAAATACTGACACTCCCCCCTCCCTCGGGCACCCCCCCCGTAAATACTGACACACTCCCCCCTCCCTCGGGGACCTCCCTGTAAATACTGACACACTCCCCCCACCCTCAGGGACCCCCCTGTAAATACTGAAACTCCCCCCTCCCTCGGGGACCCCCCCTGTAAACACTGACACACTCCCCCCTCTCTCAGGGACCCCCTGTAAATACTGACACACTCCCCCCTCCCTCAGGGACCCCCTGTAAATACTGACACACTCCCCCCACCCTCGGGGACCCCCCCTGTAAATACTGACACACTCCCCCCTCCCTCAGGGACCCCCCCCCCGTAAATACTGACACACTCCCCCCTCCCTCGGGGACCCCCTGTAAATACTGACACACACCCCCCTCCCTCGGGGACCCCCCCTGTAAATACTGACACACTCCCCCCTCCCTCAGGGACCCCCCCCCGTAAATACTGACACACTCCCCCCTCCCTCAGGGACCCCCTGTAAATACTGACACCCACTCACTACAGGCACGGACCCCCGTCCCGTCACCGTGTTGCGGGGAGTGGGGGATCAGGCAGGGAGGGTTTTTTTGCGGAGGGCTGCCTCTGGGTGCTCTGGAGCTCATTTTGACACAACTGACCCCCCCCACAGAATCACCATCACACCCTCTGCTTGTTTACTCTCCCCATTCAATTGCGATTCAAACTAACCTTCCCCTCCCTTTGTGCTTAATTAGCTGTCAAACAGCAATTTCTCTCAGCAAACACACCATCGTCACAGCTCAGGCCCCGTTCACTCATCTTGGAATCCCATCAGCTCAGTCCCCCTGCCACAGTCAGGGAGGGTCAGTGCTGAGGGAGCGGGCACTGTCGGAGGGTCAGCGCTGAGGGAGCGGGCACTGTCAGAGGGTTAGTGCTGAGGGAGTGGGCACTGTCGGAGGGTCAGTGCTGAGGGAGTGGGGCACTGCCGGAGGGTCAGTGCTGAGTGAGTGGGCACTGTCAGAGGGTCAGTGCTGAGAAGTGGGCACTGTCAGAGGGTTAGGGCTGTGGGAGTGGGCACTGTCAGAGGGTCAGTGCTGAGAAGTGGGCACTGTCAGAGGGTTAGGGCTGTGGGAGTGGGCACTGTCAGAGGGTTAGTGCTGAGGGAGTGGGCACTGTCGGAGGGTCAGCGCTGAGGGAGTGCCGCACTGTCAGAGGGTCAGTGCTGAGGGAGCGGGAACTGTCAGAGGGTCAGCGCTGAGGGAGCGGGCACTGTCGGAGGGTCAGTGCTGAGGGACCGGGCACTGTCGGAGGGTCAGTGCTGAGGGAGCGGGCACTGTCAGACGGTTAGTGCTGAGGGAGTGGGCACTGTCGGAGGGTTAGTGCTGAGGGAGTGGGCACTGTCGGAGGGTCAGTGCTGAGGGAGTGGGGCTCTGTCGGAGGGTCAGTGCTGAGAAGTGGGCACTGTCAGAGGGTTAGGGCTGTGGGAGTGGGCACTGTCAGAGGGTTAGTGCTGAGGGAGTGGGCACTGTCGGAGGGTCAGTGCTGAGGGAGCGCCGCACTGTCGGAGGGTCAGCGCTGAGGGAGTGCCGCACAGTCAGAGGGTCAGTGCTGAGGGAGTGGGCACTGTCAGAGGGTCAGTGCTGAGGGAGCGGGCACTGTCAGAGGGTCACTGCTGAGGGAGCGGGCACTGTCGGAGGGTCAGTGCTGAGGGAGTGGGCACTGTCGGAGGGTCAGTGCTGAGGGAGTGGGCACTGTCGGAGGGTCAGTGCTGAGGGAGTGCCGCACTGTCGGAGGGTCAGTGCTGAGGGAGTGGGCACTGTCAGAGGGTCAATGCTGAGGGAGCGCTGCACTGTCGAAGGGTCAGTGCTGAGGGAGCGCCGCACTGTCGGAGGGTCAGTGCTGAGGGAGCGCCGCACTGTCGGAGGGTCAGTGCTGAGGGAGCGCCGCACTGTCGGAGGGTCAGTGCTGAGGGAGTGGGCACTGTCAGAGGGTTAGTGCTGAGGGAGTGGGCACTGTCGGAGGGTCAGTGCTGAGGGAGTGGGCACTGTCGGAGGGTCAGTGCTGAGGGAGTGGGCACTGTCGGAGGGTCAGTGCTGAGGGAGCGCCGCACTGTCGAAGGGTCAGCGCTGAGGGAGTGGGCACTGTTGGAGGGTCAGTGCTGAGGGAGCGCCGCACTGTCGGAGGGTCAGCGCTGAGGGAGGGGCACTGTCAGAGGGTCAGCGCTGAGGGAGGGGCACTGTCAGAGGGTCAGTGCTGAGGGAACGGGCACTGTCGGAGGGTCAGCGCTGAGGGAGCGGGCACTGTCAGAGGGTTAGTGCTGAGGGAGTGGGCACTGTCGGAGGGTCAGTGCTGAGGGAGTGGGGCACTGCCGGAGGGTCAGTGCTGAGTGAGTGGGCACTGTCAGAGGGTCAGTGCTGAGAAGTGGGCACTGTCAGAGGGTTAGGGCTGTGGGAGTGGGCACTGTCAGAGGGTTTGTGCTGAGGGAGTGGGCACTGTCGGAGGGTCAGCGCTGAGGGAGGGGGCACTGTCAGAGGGTTAGTGCTGAGGGAGCGGGAACTGTCAGAGGGTCAGCGCTGAGGGAGCGGGCACTGTCGGAGGGTCAGTGCTGAGGGACCGGGCACTGTCGGAGGGTCAGTGCTGAGGGAGCGGGCACTGTCAGACGGTTAGTGCTGAGGGAGTGGGCACTGTCGGAGGGTTAGTGCTGAGGGAGTGGGCACTGTCGGAGGGTCAGTGCTGAGGGAGTGGGGCTCTGTCGGAGGGTCAGTGCTGAGAAGTGGGCACTGTCAGAGGGTTAGGGCTGTGGGAGTGGGCACTGTCAGAGGGTTAGTGCTGAGGGAGTGGGCACTGTCGGAGGGTCAGTGCTGAGGGAGCGCCGCACTGTCGGAGGGTCAGCGCTGAGGGAGTGCCGCACAGTCAGAGGGTCAGTGCTGAGGGAGTGGGCACTGTCAGAGGGTCAGTGCTGAGGGAGCGGGCACTGTCAGAGGGTCACTGCTGAGGGAGCGGGCACTGTCGGAGGGTCAGTGCTGAGGGAGTGGGCACTGTCGGAGGGTCAGTGCTGAGGGAGTGGGCACTGTCGGAGGGTCAGTGCTGAGGGAGTGCCGCACTGTCGGAGGGTCAGTGCTGAGGGAGTGGGCACTGTCAGAGGGTCAATGCTGAGGGAGCGCTGCACTGCCGGAGGGTCAGTGCTGAGGGAGTGCTGCACTGTCGGACGGTCAGTGCTGAGGGAGCGCCGCACTGTCGAAGGGTCAGTGCTGAGGGAGCGCCGCACTGTCGGAGGGTCAGTGCTGAGGGAGCGCCGCACTGTCGGAGGGTCAGTGCTGAGGGAACGGGCACTGTCAGAGGGGCAGTGCTGAGGGAGCGCCGCACTGTCGGAGGGTCAGTGCTGAGGGAGTGGGCACTGTCAGAGGGTTAGTGCTGAGGGAGTGGGCACTGTCGGAGGGTCAGTGCTGAGGGAGTGGGCACTGTTGGAGGGTCAGTGCTGAGGGAGTGGGCACTGTCGGAGGGTCAGTGCTGAGGGAGCGCCGCACTGTCGAAGGGTCAGCGCTGAGGGAGTGGGCACTGTCAGAGGGTCAGTGCTGAGGGAGTGGGCACTGTCGGACGGTCAGCGCTGAGGGAGTGGGCACTGTTGGAGGGTCAGTGCTGAGGGAGCGCCGCACTGTCGGAGGGTCAGCGCTGAGGGAGGGGCACTGTCAGAGGGTCAGCGCTGAGGGAGGGGCACTGTCAGAGGGTCAGTGCTGAGGGAGCGGGCACTGTCGGAGGGTCAGCGCTGAGGGAGCGGGCACTGTCAGAGGGTTAGTGCTGAGGGAGTGGGCACTGTCGGAGGGTCAGTGCTGAGGGAGTGGGGCACTGCCGGAGGGTCAGTGCTGAGTGAGTGGGCACTGTCAGAGGGTCAGTGCTGAGAAGTGGGCACTGTCAGAGGGTTAGGGCTGTGGGAGTGGGCACTGTCAGAGGGTTAGTGCTGAGGGAGTGGGCACTGTCGGAGGGTCAGCGCTGAGGGAGTGCCGCACTGTCAGAGGGTCAGTGCTGAGGGAGCGGGAACTGTCAGAGGGTCAGCGCTGAGGGAGCGGGCACTGTCGGAGGGTCAGTGCTGAGGGACCGGGCACTGTCGGAGGGTCAGTGCTGAGGGAGCGGGCACTGTCAGAGGGTTAGTGCTGAGGGAGTGGGCACTGTCAGAGGGTCAGTGCTGAGGGAGCGGGCACTGTCAGAGGGTTAGGGCTGTGGGAGTGGGCACTGTCAGAGGGTTAGTGCTGAGGGAGTGGGCACTGTCGGAGGGTCAGTGCTGAGGGAGCGCCGCACTGTCGGAGGGTCAGCGCTGAGGGAGTGCCGCACAGTCAGAGGGTCAGTGCTGAGGGAGTGGGCACTGTCAGAGGGTCAGTGCTGAGGGAGCGGGCACTGTCAGAGGGTCACTGCTGAGGGAGCGGGCACTGTCGGAGGGTCAGTGCTGAGGGAGTGGGCACTGTCGGAGGGTCAGTGCTGAGGGAGTGCCGCACTGTCGGAGGGTCAGTGCTGAGGGAGTGGGCACTGTCAGAGGGTCAATGCTGAGGGAGCGCTGCACTGTCGAAGGGTCAGTGCTGAGGGAGTGGGCACTGTCAGAGGGTTAGTGCTGAGGGAGCGCCGCACTGTCGGAGGGTCAGTGCTGAGGGAGTGCCGCACTGTCGGAGGGTCAGTGCTGAGGGAACGGGCACTGTCAGAGGGGCAGTGCTGAGGGAGCGCCGCACTGTCGGAGGGTCAGTGCTGAGGGAGTGGGCACTGTCAGAGGGTTAGTGCTGAGGGAGTGGGCACTGTCGGAGGGTCAGTGCTGAGGGAGTGGGCACTGTCGGAGGGTCAGTGCTGAGGGAGTGGGCACTGTCGGAGGGTCAGTGCTGAGGGAGCGCCGCACTGTCGAAGGGTCAGCGCTGAGGGAGTGGGCACTGTCAGAGGGTCAGTGCTGAGGGAGTGGGCACTGTCGGACGGTCAGCGCTGAGGGAGTGGGCACTGTTGGAGGGTCAGTGCTGAGGGAGCGCCGCACTGTCGGAGGGTCAGCGCTGAGGGAGGGGCACTGTCGGAGGGTCAGTGCTGAGGGAGTGGGCATTGTCAGAGGGTGACTGCTGAGGGAGTGGGCACTGTCAGAGGGTTAGGGCTGAGGGAGTGGGCACTGTCAGAGGGTCAGTGCTGAGGGAGCGCCGCACTGTCGGAGGGTCAGCGCTGAGGGAGGGGCACTGTCAGAGGGTCAGTGCTGAGGGAGCGGGCACTGTCGGAGGGTCAGTGCTGAGGGAGTGGGCACTGTCGGAGGGTCAGCGCTGAGGGAGGGGCACTGTCAGAGGGTCAGTGCTGAGGGAGCACCGCACTGTCGAAGGGTCAGTGCTGAGGGAGCGCCGCACTGTCGGAGGGTCAGTGCTGAGGGAGCGTCGCACTGTTGGAGGGACAGTGCTGAGGGAGCGCCGCACTGTCGGAGGGTCAGCGCTGAGGGAGCGGGCACTGTCAGAGGGTCAGTGCTGAGGGAGCGCCGCACTGTCGGAGGGTCAGTGCTGAGGGAGTGGGCACTGTCAAAGGGTCAGTGCTGAGGGAGTGGGCACTGTCGGAGGGTCAGCGCTGAGGGAGTGGGCACTGTCGGAGGGTCAGTGTTGAGGGAGCACCACACTGTCGGAGGGTCAGTGCTGAGGGAGCGGGCACTGTCGGAGGGTCAGTGCCGAGGGAGCGGGCACTGTCGGAGGGTCAGTGCTGAGGGAGCGAGCGCTGTCGGAGGGTCAGTGCTGAGGGAGCGGGCACTGTCGGAGGGTCAGTGCTGAGGGAGTGGGCACTGTCGGAGGGTCAGTGCTGAGGGAGTGGGCACTGTCGGAGGGTCAGCGCTGAGGGAGTGGGCACTGTTGGAGGGTCAGCGCTGAGGGAGCGGGACTGTCGGAGGGTCAGCGCTGAGGGAGCGGGCACAGTCGGAGGGTCAGTGTTGAGGGAGTGCCGCACTGTCAGAGGGTCAGTGCTGAGGGAGCGGGCACTGTCAGAGGGTTAGGGCTGAGGGAGTGGGCACTGTCGGAGGGTCAGTGCTGAGGGAGCGGGCACTGTCGGAGGGTCAGTGCTGAGGGAGTGGGCACTGTCGGAGGGTCAGTGCTGAGCGAGCGGGCACTGTCAGAGGGTCAGTGCTGAGGGAGCGGGCACTGTCAGAGGGTCAGCGCTGAGGGAGCGGGCACTGTCAGAGGGTCAGTGCTGAGCGAGCGCCGCACTGTCGGAGGGTCAGTGCTGAGGGAGTAGGCACTGTCAAAGGGTCACTGCTGAGGGAGTGTGCACTGTCGGAGGGTCAGCGCTGAGGGAGCGGGCACAGTCGGAGGGTCAGTGTTGAGGGAGCACCACACTGTCGGAGGGTCAGTGCTGAGGGAGCGGGCACTGTCGGAGTGTCCGTGTCAAGGGAGTGGGCACTGTCGGAGGGGCAGTGCTGAGGGAGCGAGCGCTGTCGGAGGGTCAGTGCTGAGGGAGTGGGCACTGTCGGAGGGTCAGTGCTGAGGGAGTGGGCACTGTCGGAGGGTCAGTGCTGAGGGAGCGGTCACTGTCGGAGGGTCAGTGCTGAGGGAGTGGGCACTGTCGGAGGGTCAGCGCTGAGGGAGTGGGCACTGTCGGACGGTCAGTGCTGAGGGAGCGGGCACTGTCGGAGGGTCAGCGCTGAGGGAGTGGGCACTGTCGGACGGTCAGTGTTGAGGGAGTGGGCACTGTCGGACGGTCAGTGTTGAGGGAGCACCACACTGTCGGAGGGTCAGTGCTGAGGGAGTGGGCACTGTCGGAGGGTCAGTGCTGAGGGAGCGGGCCAAGAGTGGAGGGTGGGGGTGGCATAGTTTGAAACATCACTGGGAATAAGGTGTGTATCTAAGGCCTGTCAACAGGGACAAGTCAGGACAGGCCCTGATGCTTGGCACCATATGTCTCTGTACTCTCTCCCGGTCTGGGTTCTGACCCCGGGGGCGAGAGACCACATTCACCCAATCCCCACCACCACCACCCCCCAAGTCTGTGTGGGACAGGCCTAGTCCACATCCTTGTCTCCCCCTCGAGGGTCCCAGGGAATGCCTGGAGGATCCCAGGGAGTACAGGGTTAAAGGTCAAGCTAAGCTGGCAGGCTACCCCCCCCCCCCCCCACCCAGGGGTTGTAGCGTTTACGCAGAGATAATGGTGACAAATTAGATCAACAAGGCGTTTGTTGAAAGCTCGGGGGCCTGCCTGTTGAGGGTTGGATTTTCTGAGCTCACACCTGCCTCTCTGTTTACCTAGCGTGCGATAAAGGAGTGTCGCTCCCTCTCTCGCTAACCGCAAAAAAACTCTCTTGTGTTTGAGGCCCTGCTAGGCCGGCGTTGCTAGGGCGACGGCGGAGGGACTGCGGCTTTCCCCTCGGGGTGCTGCCACGCTCAAAAAAAAATCGAGGCCCAGTCGGCAGGGATTCCTCCGTTTCCGAAAATGCCAGCGTTTGGTTACCGTGGCTACCTGGGCGAGGTTGCTGGGCCCTTTGTTGGGGGAGTTGGGGGGTGGTTTGACCCAACTCGCTGGTTTGACGCCATCCCCTCAAGCTTCTCGCTTGTGGGATTCCTCACCGAGAAGGCCTGTCGACCCCTTGGGGATACCCGTGTTGCTAGCCTCCCTCCGGATCAACCCCTGGATTGAGACGCCAACCTCCCGCGCACCCCCCCACCACCTGTCCTGCCCACAGACACCCCTGCCCACTCCCCGTCTTTGTGAAAGTAGGAACATTCATGGCACGCAAGGGGACCATTCGGCCCATCTTGGCCAACATACCTACTAGCAGGCCCAATCTCACTCGGTCCATATCCCCGAGATCACTACACCCAAGGGGAAGTGGCTTTTCCGTACACCCTTTGAATGAGACAGGGCTGGGGGAGCCCACTGCCTCTTCTCCCCTCTAACACTCGAGGCGCCCTCTTGAGCGGGAGAAAGGCTTTCCTCATCTCGCCCGTTCCTACCGCTCCCATCGCCCTTCCCGTTCACTCCATCCCGATCTCTGTCAACCTCTTCAATCCAGTGTCCTCTTCGACTCTTCTGTTCTGATGGGAACAGGCCCAGGCCTACCCTCCTCGCTGTGTGTGGCAACGTCCCACCCCCGAAACTGCCCCCGAACGTGCACACCCATCCACCCACCCCACCTCTCCAGGGGACGGCACAAAGTGGCCAGCCTGGGGCCGAGCTAGTCATTTCCTCGGCTCCGGGCTCATCTCCGGATTGTATCCTGGATGAACAGAGGAAAATGATATTTGAATCATCATATGAGCTTGTCCGGGGATCGAAGAACCAAGGCCCCCACGCTCCCCCCACCACCGCCACCTCCCCCACCCCCAAACACCAACGCCACCTCCCCGCTGTGTACATCATATTTTCCTCCCCCTCCCCAGATCATCCCGACTTCCACAGAGCGGTTTTGTTGTAAAATCTCCTCATCTTGGCCTGTTTTTGTGCATATCTTTTGACCAGGCCTCTCAAGATTTAGGTGCGAACGGTTGGCGGCTAATGCAAAATACTAGGCCTGGCTGAAACTGCCTGGAAATATTTTATACTCGCCAAAAAAAAACCTTGGATTCCTACCTCTGAGGTCCTTCGGTACACTTTGCAACGTTCCCCGTAGATCCTGTGGGCCTACATTCATTCAGCCAGCCTGCCACGTGAGTCCCTTCCCGACAACTCACCAATCCTCCTTGTTATCTCCCACGAAACGATCAACAATGTTGGTCAGGCATGATCTTCGGCTGACAGATCCATCCTGACTGATCCATGCCGATCCGCTTCTGCTGTCTCAGAGAATCAATTCCAATACTTTGCACATCTCCAAACAGAGGGCGTGGGCGGCACGATGGCTTAGGGGTTAGCGCCTCTGCCTCATGGCGCCAGGGACGCGGGTTCGATGCCACCCTCAGGCGACTGTCTGTGTGGGAGTTTGCATGTTCTCCCCGTGTCTGCGTGGGTTTCCTCGGAGTGCTCCGGTCTCCTCCCACAGTCCAAAGATGTGCGGGTTAGGGTGGATTGGCCGTGCTAAATTGTCCCGTAGTGCCCGGGGATGTGCGGGTTAGGGTGGATTGGCCGTGCTAAATTGTCCCGTAGTGCCCGGGGATGTGCGGGTTAGAGTGGGATTGGCCGTGCTAAATTGCCCCATAGTGCCCAGGGATGTGCGGGTTAGGGTGGATTGGCCGTGCTAAATTGTCCCGTAGTGCCCGGGGATGTGCGAGTTAGGGGGGATTGGCCGTGCTAAATTGTCCCGTAGTGTCCAGGGATGTGCGGGTTAGGGTGGATTGGCCGTGCTAAATTGTCCCATAGTGCCCAGGGATGTGCGGGTTAGGGTGAGATTGGCCGTGCTAAATTGTCCCATAGTGCCCAGGGATGTGCAGGTTAGGGTGGATTGGCCGTGCTAAATTGTCCCGTAGTGCCCAGGGATGTGCGGGTTAGGGTGAGATTGGCCGTGCTAAATTGTCCCATAGTGCCCAGGGATGTGCGGGTTAGGGTGGATTGGCCGTGCTATAGTGCCCCATAGTGCCCAGGGATGTGAGGGTTAGGGTGGATTGGCCGTGTTAAATTGTCCCATAGTGCCCAGGGATGTGTGGGTTAGGGTGGGTTGGCCGTGCTAAATTGTCCCATAGTGCCCAGGGATGTGTGGGTTAGGGTGGATTGGCCGTGCTAAATTGTCCCGTAGTGTCCAGGGATGTGTGGGTTAGGGTGGGTTGGCCGTGCTAAATTGTCCCGTAGTGCCCAGGGATGTGTGGGTTAGGGTGGATTGGCCGTGCTAAATTGTCCCGTAGTGCCCAGGGATGTGTGGGTTAGGGTGGGTTGGCCGTGCTAAATTGTCCCATAGTGCCCAGGGATGTGTGGGTTAGGGTGGATTGGCCGTGCTAAATTGTCCCATAGTGCCCAGGGATGTGTGGGTTAGGGTGGGTTGGCCGTGCTAAATTGTCCCGTAGTGTCCAGGGATGTGCGGGTTAGGGTGGATTGGCCATGCTAAGTTGTCCCATAGTGCCCAGGGATGTGTGGGTTAGGGTGGATTGGCCGTGCTAAATTGTCCCGTAGTGCCCAGGGATGTGAGTGTTAGGGTGGATTAGCCGTGGGAAATGCTGGGTTACAGGGATAGGATAAGGTAGGTGGGCATGGGTGAATGCTGTCCGGAGGGTCAATGTGGATTCCCTCCACTGCATCCCTAAACCAGCCCAGCTTGTCCCCCTCCCCCACTGCATCCCCAAACCAGTCCAGCCTGTCTCTGCTTCCCTAACCTGTTCTTCCTCTCACCCATCCCTTCCTCCCACCCCAAGCCACACCTCCATTTCCTACCTACTAACCTCATCCCGCCTCCTTGACCTGTCTGTCTTCCCTGGACTAACCTATCCCCTCCCTACCTCCCCACCTATACTCTCCTCTCCACCTATCTTCTTTTCTCTCCATCTTCGGTCCGCCTCCCCCTCTTTCCCTGTTTATTTCAGATCCCCCCTCCCCTTCCCCATTTCTGAGGAAGGGTCTAGGCCCGAAACGTCAGCCTTCCTGTTCCTCTGATGCTGCCTGGCCTGCTGTGATCACCCAGCCCCACACCTTGTTCTCTATGGGCCAAGTGGCCTGCTTCCACGCTGTAGGGATTCAACAATTCTATGAAGACCATGACAGCTGTCCACAGTGGGGGCTTCCTGATTGGTTCAAACAGGGAACCTGCCCAAGTGAAAGTGGATCTCCAAGGCGGGTGATTGGAGGATCAGTGAGCAGTTGGAAACTCTGATTGGGGGATGAATGATCTCCCAAATGGGCACAAGGAATTGTGATTGGATGACTATTGAGTGCCGGAAAGGGATTGAGAGGCTGTGATTGGAGGATGGAGCTCAGGGAGCGAGCCAGAGGCTGTGATTAGAGGATCGAGGTCATGGAGCAAGTGAGAGGCTGTGATTGGAGGATTGAGCTCTGGGATTGAGCAAGAAGCTGTGATTGGAGGATGGAGCTCTGGGAGCGAGCCAGAGGCTATGATTAGAGGATCGAGGTCATGGAGCGAGTGAGAGGCTGTGATTGGAGGATCGAGCTCTGGGATGGAGCAAGAGGCTGTGATTGGAGGATGGAGCTCTGGGATTGAGCGAGAGGCTGTGACTGGAGGATGGAGCTCATGGAGCGAGCCAGAAGCTGTGATTGGAGGTTGGAGCTCAAGGACCGAGCGAGAGGCTGTGATTGGAGGATGGAGCTCTGGGATTGAGCGAGTGGCTGTGATTGGAGGATGGAGCTCAGGGAGCGAGCCAGAGGCAGTGATTGGAGGATGGAGGTCAGGGAGCGAGTGAGAGGCTGTGATTGGAGGATGGAGCTCTGGGATTGAGCGAGAGGCTGTGATTGGAGGATGGAGCTCAGGGAGCGAGCCAGAGGCTGTGATTGGAGGATGGAGCTCAGGGTTCGAGCCAGAGGCTGTGATTAGAGGATCGAGGTCATGGAGCGAGTGAAAGGCTGTGATTGGAGGATCGAGGTCAGTGCAGGATTGAGGGACTGTGATTGGAGGATCAGTGAGTACCTGGGACTGGTCGGGGAGGGGGAGGTTGTGATTGGTGACTCAGTGAGGATGGGGTTTCCTGTGAAGCGGTCGTTCAATGAGAATGTTCATTTCAGAGACAGCCCACAGCGAACCATTGATTATAAAAGCAGGGTTAGGCCATTCAGCCCATCAAGCCTGCCCCAGCCCCCAACACGATCCGTTCTGAGGAAGAGTCACTGAACCCGAAATGTTAACTATGATTATTTTCGTCTTCACAGACGCTATCAGACCTGCTGAGCTTTTCCAGCAAATTCTGGTCTTTATTCCTGATTTACAGTTCGATGTTTTCTCCCCCAGATCTCTCAGAGGTCTTTTGGCTTTTGTAAAAATTAAAATCGATCCCCCTCTACCCTCCAGGAGGCTGAGCCCCCGCAAGCCTCCTTGTGATCAAAAAGACCCAAAGGTTTTCACAACCCTCTGAGTAAAATAAAATTATCTCCTCATCGCAGTCAGAAATGGGATTGCCCCTTAGTTTTCAAGCAGGGCCCTCTGACTCCCCCCGGGATATGCCCCCCATGTCCATCCCTTTCATCAGTTTAGATGGAATGATCGCAGGTTCGAGAGTTTTAGAAGCAAGGTCACAAGAGTTCAGAGAGTGCCCCTGTTAGTCTGAAGGGCAAGGCTGGCAGGGGCCGGGAACGATCCCAGAGGGAGGTACACGTCAGACATTGACAACTGGCATCAAGCGAACCCCCCTTAGAGAGCACAGAAGGTGAGGTTTGGGTGGGGATGTTCCTAAGAGGGAAGTCAGGACGGCAGTAAGGGAACGTGAGAGAGCCTTGGAAGATAAGGGTTAGGAGAATCCAACGCGATTCTACAAGTACGTTAGGAGCAAAACAGAGAGACGGAGAAAGTTGGCCCAGCAGGAGGCCATTTGGCCCTATTGGCCCTGCACCATTCCATGGCTGACCACACAATCTCAGGATCCCACTCCCGCTTTCTCCCAGTACCCATTCATCCCGTTAGCCCCAGGGGCCATGTCCATCTCCCTCATCATCCTTCTCAGTTCCTGATCCAATTCTCTTTAAAAAGCCTCGACTGAACCTGCCACACTCTTCGGCAGCACCTCTCCACCAATTTACTGATTTAACTCATTAAATATATCTAATGAGCTGCTCCCAGCGGCTTCCTGTGGGAGAGAATTCCACAGGTTTACAGTTCTCTGAGTGAAGAGATTCTTCCTCATTCTCAGGCCTACCCCCTGTTCTGGACTTGCCCATCTTCAGGAATATCCTTCCCAAGTCTAGCCTGCCCAGTCCCATCAAAATTTTATATGTTGCTATGAGATTCCTCTCTTCATCGTTCTAAATTCCAGCACATTCGAACCCAGTCAGTCCCAGCCTTTCCCCATGTGCCAGTGCTGCCATCCCGGGAATCCGTCTGGTGATCTGTCGCTGGACTCTCTCAATAGCGAGAACATCCTTCCTCAGACTAGGAGATCAAAGCTGCAGGCGATACTCAAGGTGTAGCCTCAGCAAAGCCCTGCAACCAGACCAACCAGAGAAAGAATAGAGATCCTTGAACAGATAGCACGAGCTGCCGATGCTGGACAATCTGCGATAATGCGGTGTGGAGCTCGATGAACGCAGCAGGACAAGCAGCTTCAGAGGAGCAGGAAGCCTGACGTTTCGGGTCTAGACCCTTACTCAGAAACCCTTAAAAATCTGCATTCTGTGTGGAAACACAGCGGGTGGGAGAGACACTAAACAAATATTTTAGAATCAGAATTCTGCTCATTGTCACAGGAGTCCAGTGAAAGATTTACAGAGTCAGTACTCACAGTGCTGTCTGAGGTACGAAGCTTCCTATGTCCAAACTCTTTGGAATAAATCAAAAAAATAAAGAAACAAAGCTTCTTTCCAAGTGTAGATGTTTGCCAGGGAGGGGATGGCTTAGTGGTAATGTCCCTGGCACTGTCCTGTTTACCGAGGGACGCAGGTTCGAATTCTGCCCCGGCAGACAGTGGAATTTGAATTCAATAAAATATCTGGAATGAAGAGTCTAATGATGACCATGGATCCATTGTTGGGGAAATGCCCATTTGCTTCACTAGGGAAGGAAACTGCCATCCTTACCTGGTCTGACCTACACGTGACTCCAGACCCACAGCAATGTGGTTGACTCTGAACTGCCCTCTGGGCAATTAGGGGTGGGCAATAAATGCTGCCTGGTCAGGGAAGGCCTCATCCTGTGAATGAATTTAAAAAAAAACACAGAAGCTAGGGAATGTCTCGAAAACAGCCCACATTACAGAAGAGGACGTGCTGGAGATCTTAGAAAGCATTAAGGATGGCTCTGGGGTGGACAGGGCTGGCAGCTTAATGTTCCAGTGCATAGATGCTATAGAAAGGATGGAAGGATGTTTTGGTTAACATTACAGCCTGATATTCCTGGGAGTACATCCTGGGAAGTTATTTGGGTGGAGCTGACACATAGAAAGGATCATCTTATTGGGATTGTACCGTGGCTGCCCAATAGCCAGTGAGGAACCGAGAAGCAGATTTGTAAAGAGACCCCAGTTACCTGTACAAATAACTGGATGGGCAT
The DNA here is from genome assembly GCF_030684315.1 of Stegostoma tigrinum. NCBI lineage: Eukaryota > Metazoa > Chordata > Chondrichthyes > Orectolobiformes > Stegostomatidae > Stegostoma > Stegostoma tigrinum. The sequence goes on from NC_081398.1 coordinate 2,345,832, forward strand.
GGCAGGGGATTTTAACTTTCCAAACGTAGACTGGAACTACCCTAGTGTTAGAGGCTGGGACGGAAAGGAATTTGTTGAGTACGCATAAGAGCATTTTCTGATTCAGTGCATGGGCGTACCTGCTAGAGAAGGTGCAAAACCTGAGCTACGGCTGGGAAATAAGGCTGGGCAGGGGACTAAGGGGTCAGTGGGGGAGTAGTCTGGGGCCAGTGCCTGTAATTCTATGAGTTTTAAAATAGCAATGGAAAAGAACAGACAGGATCTAAAAGTTACGGTTATTAATTAGAGGAAGGCCAATTTTGACGGCATTAGGCAGGTTCTTTCAAAAATTGATTGGGGGTAGATGTTCGCAGGTCGAAGGACGGTTGGAAAATGGGAAGCGTTCAAAAATGAGATGATGAGAGCCCAGAGACGGTATGTTCCTGTTAGTGCGAAGGACGCGGCTGGTAGGTGTAGGGAATGCTGGGTGACTAGAGAGATTTGGTCAAGAAGGAAGTGTGTTCCAGGTTTAGATAGCAGAGATCCAGTGAATCCTTCAAAGAGTATGAAGGTAGTAGGAAGGTGCTTAAGGGGGAAATCAGGAGAGCAAACAGGGGACATGAAACAGCCCAAGCAATTAGAGTTAAGGAGGTTCCAAAGGAATTTTATAAATACATTAAGGGCAGAAGGGTAACCAGGGAGTAAATAGGACCCCCTTAAAGATCACATCTATGTATGAAAGTGCAAGAGATGCGGGAGATACTGAATGAGTATCTTACACCAGGATGTGGAAGATTATAGAACGTTGGAAAATAGATAGTGACACCTTGGGAAGTGTCCACATCGCAGAGAAGGTAGTGCTGGATGAATTAAAAGGCATGAAGGTGGATAAATCCCCGGGACCCGGTCAGGAATACCCTTCAACTCTGTGGGAAGCTCTGGAAGTGATAGCTGGGCCCCCTTGCTGCGGCATTTGTAACATCTATAGCCACAGGGGAGGTGCTGGAAGACTGGAGATGGACAAAGGATGAGAGGTGACTTGATGGAGGTGTACAAAATGATCAGAGGTATTGATAGAGTGGACAGCCAGAGCCTGTTTCCTAGGGTGGGGGTAGCTGTTACGAGGGGGCACAGTTTTAAAGTGAGTGGAGGTAGGTATCGGGGAGATGTCAGAGGTAGGGTCTTTACTCAGAGAGTGGTCAGGGTGTGGAATGCATTGCCGGAGAGGATAGTGGGGTCAGCCTCATTAGGAGCATTTAAGCAGCTATTAGATAGGCACATGGATGGTAGTATAAGGTAGGGGTGGAGGTGAGATAGACCTTAGGTTTGGGTGAGTGTTCAGTACAACATTGTGGGCCGAAGGGCCTGGACTGTGCTGTCCTGTTCGATGTTGTATGTTCCAATGTGGTGGTAAAGAAAAGTCAAGGAACAAGAGATGAGTGAGCCTGACATCAGCGTTGGGCAAGTTGTTGGAGTGAATCCTGAGAGACTGTGGATTTGGAAAGGCAAGGACTGATTAGGGATGGTCAACATGGCTCTGTTCATGGAAAGGCATATCTCACTAACTTGACTGAGTTTATTGAAGAGGTGACAAAGAGGATTGATGAGGGCAGAACAGTGGATGTGATCTACATGGACTTCAGTAAGGTGTTCGACAAGGTTCATCATGGTAGACTGGTTAGCAAGGTTAGGGAGAACTGCCATTTGGAGGCAGAACTGGCTCAAAAGGTAGAAGACAGAGGGTGGTGGTGGAGGGTCAATTTTTAGACTGGAGGCCTGTGACCAGCGGTGGGCCACGAGTATTGGTGCTGGGTCCACTGCCCTTCGTCATTTATATAAACGATGTGGATGGGAACGTTTAGTAAGTTTGCAGATGACACCAAAATTGGAGGTATAGTGGACAACGAGATATTGATCAGATGGGCCAATGGAGTTTAATTTAGATAAATTGAGGGGTTGGAAAAGCAAATCAGAGCAAGACTTACACAGCAAATGGTAAGGCCCTGGGGAGTGTTGCTGAACCAAGAGACCTTGAGGGGCAGGATCATAGTTCCTTGGAAGTGGAGCCGCAGGTGGACAGGGCAGTGAGGAAGGTGTTTGGGACGCTCGCCTTTATTGGTCAATGCATTGAGTATAGGGTTTGGGTGGGTCCTGTTGTGGCGTTCAATCCTGGTCTCCCTGCTACAGGAAGGATGTTGTGAGAGGGCTCAGAAAAGATTTACAAGGATGGTGCCGGGGTTGGAGGGTTTGAGCTACAGGGAGAGGCTGGATAGGCTGGGGCTATATTCCCTGGAGCGTCGGGGGCTGAGGGGGGACTTTATAGTGGTTTATAAAACGATGAGGGGCATGGATAGGGTGAGTAGACAGGGTCTTTTCCCCCGGGAGGGGGTGTCCAAAACTAGAGGGGCATAGGTTTAAGGTGAGAGGGAAAAGATTTAAAAGGGACCTGAGGGGGTAACTTTTTCACGCAGAGGGTGGTGCGTGTATGGAATGAGCTGCCAGAGGAAGTGGTGGGGGCTGGTACAGTTACAGCATTTAAGAGGCAACTGGGGGGGTATGTGAATAAGAAGGGTTTAGAGGGATAGGGGCCAAATGCTGGCAAATGGGACTAGATTAATTTAGGATATCTGGGTCAGCATGGATGTGTTGGGCTGAAGAGCCTGTTTCCATGCTGGACAGCCCTATGATTCTGTGACACTACAGATCTCTGGGACCTGGTCAGGTGTATCCCAGGACATTTTGTTGGAAGCTAGGGAAGAGATTGTGGGTCTGTTTGCTGAGATATCTGTAACATTGTTCGTTACGGGTGAGGTGCAGGAAGACTGGAGATTAGGCGGTGTTGTGCTTCTCTTTGAGAAAAGCCGGGGAACTATCGTCTGACATCATTGGTCTTTGTTGGAAAGGATTCTGAGAGACAGGATTTACAATAATTTGGAGAGGCAAGATTAGTTAGGGATGGTCAGCATGGCTGTGTGTGGGGGGGCGGAAATCGTGTCTGACGAGCTTCATTGAGATTTTCAAGGATGGGGCCAAGAAGATAGATGAAGGCACATCAGTCAATGTCGTCTATACAGACTTTGACAAGGCTGCACACGGTAGACTATTTAGCAAAGTTAGACCACATGGGATTCGGAGTGAGCCAGCCAGTTAGATATAAAATTGGCTTGACGTTAGAATATGGAGCGGTAGAAAGATTTTTCATTCAGACTGGAGGCCTACGACCATCTGTGTTCCACAGGGATCGGTGTTGGGTCCACAGTTGTTTGTCATTTGTATAAACAAATTCATCGAGGATATTGGAGACGCGGTTAGTACGTTTGTGGATGACAGCAAAATTGGTGGCATTGTGGACAGTGAGGGAGGTCATCTCAGAGTATGAAGGGATCTTGATCAGTTGGGTTAATGGGCTGAAGAGTGGGAGGTAGAGTTTAATATGGATAAGTGCAGAGTATTGCATTTTGGTAAAACACACCAGGACAGGCCTAAGAGATAACACGGTGCGGAGCTGGATGGACACAGCAGGACAAGCAGCATCTCAGGAGCAGGAAGGCGGACGTTTCGGGCCGAGACCCTTCTTCCCCGAAATGTCAGCTTTCCTGCTCGTCTGAGGCTGCTTGTCCTGCTGTGTCCATCCAGCCGTACACCTCAGATATCTCCGATTCTCTGCAGTTCCTGCTATCCCAGGGCAGGACTTACACAGTTCACCGTTGGGGCCTGGGTAGTGCTGTCGAACAGAAAGACCTAGGGGCTCAGGTACTTAGTTCCTTTAAAGTTGTGCCAAAGGTAGACAGGGTGATTAAAAGGCATTTAGCACGTTTACCTTCATTGCTCAGTCCTTTGAGTACAGGAGTTTGGGGGTCATTTGCAGTTGTACAGGAAGTCACCTATGGAGCACTATGTGTGTTTCTGGTTGCCCCGTTATATGAAGGATATTATTACATTGGAGAAGGTTCAGAAAAGATTTACCAAGATGTTGCTGGGACTATCGGGCATCTGGAGGGAGAGTGAGAGAGACAGCGAGAGTGGGGTTTAGGGAGAGAAGAAAAGAGAGAACGGGGGGGGGGACTTGGGGTGAGAGAAAGACTTGGAGAAAAAGAGAGTACATGGGGAGCTTGGACAAAGAGATGGGGATTTACAGAGACTGTGAGGGGGGGGAGTTAACGGGGGGGGCGCGGAATTGGTGAGAGAGAGACAGAGAGAGACGGAGAGAGAGAGCATGAGAGTGGGAATTGGAGAGAGAGAGAAAGAGAGAGACGGAGAGAATGGGGGACTCAGAGAGAGAGAGAGAGTGAGGGGGGGACTTGGTGAGAGAGAGAAAGAGAGAGATGGAGGGAGTGGAGGACTTTGGGAGAGCGAGAGAGAGAGAATGTGGGTGACTTGGAGGAGAGACGGGTAGGGGAACTTGGTGGTGGTGGGGAGAGAGTGTGGAGGACGCAGAGACAGAGGGGTGGGGGGAGGTCAGAATGGGAAGAATGAAGGCTGGGAGCTAGACGTGCCATCGTGGGGTGGAGGGGGGAGTTGAGACAGAACCCAGTTTGAGCGCTCAGCTGGTGTAAACAAGGAGATAAAAGGGAGGAGAGGCTACAGACTGAGATACATTGGAGAAATATTTCACACACGATACTGATCTGGGTAAACAGCTGGGCTGGAATCTGTTTGAATCTCACCTCCCAGGTTGGGCCCACTGTAAGGTGAAGTGATATGAATCAAGGCGAGATGTGGTAACACTGAGCTAAAAGCTTATAAGTTTGGAGGCTCAATCACGCAAGCAATGGGTGTGTCTATCTTCTTGTTTTGTAATGCTCACTCAGGGGATGTGGGAGTTAGAAGCAGAGAGCCCGACCTGACTGACAGTGTCTCGGGTTGGAAAATGCACCTGGCCACAGGCTGTGTCTAAGCTGTCCTTAGTGTAGGGGAGGTGACGGCCTGGGGGTATGGTCTTAACCCAGTAAACCCAGGTATGTTCTGGGTTCAAATCCCGCTGTGCTCGATTGTGACTTCAATTCTCAAAAAAAAATCTGCAATGAAGAGCCTAACGGTGACCGCGCGCCCATTGTCGGAAAAACCCATCTGGTTCACTAGTGCCCTTTAGGGAAGGAAACTGACATCCTCACCCGGTCTGGCCTACACGTGACTCCAGACCCACAGCAACATGGTTGTGTTTTAACTGGGCAATTAGGGATGGGCAATAAATGCTGGCCCAGACAAATAAATAAATATTTTAAAAATGCTTTCTTTCTTTCTCTTTTTCTTTCCCTCCTCTCTCTCTCTCTTTCTTCCCCCCACCTCTCTTTCTTTCCCTCTCTCTCTCTTTCTCAGAATAGATTTGAGTTTGAACCCTGTGTTAGCAGTGAAATGCACTCACCTGCTACTGTCCCAGGGATGGTCAGAGTGACTCCCTCCCACTCTGGTTTGATGCGACACACAGCTGCCCCATTTGCCCTGAGCCTTTAGAAGCGGGCTGAGGTTGGAGGGGAGGACACAGTGGTAGGTGAGCCGCTCGGAGGGAGCATAGACTGGGTGACGGTTTTGTAGAGCACCCACGTTCCGTCCGCTGAGCTACTTGCCAATTTAGCACACCACCCTGCTCCCCGGCCAACATCTCCATCCCCGGCCTGCTGCAGTGTTCCAACGCAGGCTCAGAGTGAGCTGGAAAAACGGCGCCTCATTTTCCGCTTGGGGACCCTGCAGCCCCCCTGACTCAAGGCGCTATGGAAATGCAGGTCATGACGACGCTGCCATTTTTTTTAGAGGCTGTAGCTATCTGGGAAAATCTGGCAAATCTCGGGAGGGGGTGGTCGGATGTTGTGGAGCAGCAAATGATGGAATGAACTGTACCGACATCCACCCGGCATTTCATCCCACACACGAACCAATCTCTGAGCAAAACAAATTTTCGCTCATTGCCCCTTTAAATCTTTCTGTTCTCACCTTAAACAAATGCCCCCTTAATCTTGAAATCCCCCTTCCTAGGGCAAAGACCATTCATTGTATTTATATTACCACGCCCCAGTGATTTTATAAACCTGCAGAGGGTCACCCCTTAACCTCCTACCCTGCAAAGAAAACAAAATCCTGGCCTGTCCCCGCCTCTCCTTAAAACTCAAACCCTCCATTCTGACAACATCCTGGTAAATTTTTTTCTGAGCCCTCTCCTGTTTAGTAACACCCTTCCTGCAATAGGGAGACCGGAACTGGACACGGTATTCCAGAAGATATCTCACCGACATCCTGTAGAACCTCAACACAAAGTCCCAACTCCTACCCTCAGGGGATTTAGTATTCCAGCGTGTGGCGATGCCACAGGGATGGCTACTCGTGACCCTCAGGAGTTAATACACTGCAGGCCGTGAGTTCCAACCTCATGGTGGGTAAAATAACTCAGGTATCCTGCCACCAAGTCACCCCATCTTAACACATCAACCTCAGCACTTGCCTCTGGTCAGGCACCAGCGTGTTAGTATCTCTGACCTTTTTCACATTAGCCAGGGCTCCCTGATTGGACCAGATTAATAGCCCCCATCAGGGAACTGATATTCTAGGAGGTTACAATCGCCACAGTCTACAGTTTTGGCCTCCAATGAAAAGAAACACCCCAGAGATTCACTAAACTGCTTCCTGTCCGGCCGTGCGGAATTTCAGTCGAATGGGCCCTCGTTCTCTGGAATTTAAGCGTGTGAGGGATGATCTCATAGAGGTGGGTCAAATTCTCCGAGGGATTTTCACCGCCACCTCCCCGCCCCACCCACGCCCTCTCCACCGCAAACCCAATCCTGGGACTGGTGGTGAGGTGAAAGGTCACAATGACAGGATAAAGAGACGGCCACTTTGGGTCAGTGTGAGCTGGGCTTATGTCATTCGGCAGGATGTGAATCTTTGGGATTCTCAATCCCAACAGATCCATGGAGGTTCCATCATTTGGTATCTTGAGGGCTATTTCCCCCTGGAGCATTGGGAAGCTGAGGGGGGACCTTATAGAGGTTTATAAAACCATGAGGGGCATGGATAGGGTGAATAAACAGGGTCATTTCCCCAGGGTTGGGGGAAGCCCAAAACTAGAGGGGCATAGGTTTAAGGTGAGAGGGAAAGATTTAAAAGGGACCTGAGGGGTAACTTTTTCACACAGAGGGTGGTGTGTGTATGGAACGAGCTGCCAGAGGAAGTGTTGGGGGCTGGAACAGTTACAGCATTTAAAAGGCATCTGTATGGGAACATGAACAGGAAGGGTTTAGAGGGGTATGGGCTGAATACTGGCAAATGGGACTAGATCAGTTTAGGATATCTGGTCAGCACGGACAAGTTGGGCTGAAGGGTCTGTTTCTGTGCTGTGTGACTCTTACATTTGGACAGGCACATGGATAGGAAAGGCGTATGGGCCAAACGCAGGCAAATGGAACTAGATTATCTTGGGAAAGTATGGTCTAGACGGGCCCAAGGGCCCGTTCTCATGTGGTATGACTCTATGACTGAGATTGAGAGGTTTTTGGGTGCTGTTGGGATTGGGAGACACGGGAGTAGAAAGGGAACGTGTCCCAGGCATGGCCGAGGATGTCCACAAATTGCTAAAGCATCCGGAGAGTTCCAAAGGTATAGTCTTTCTCCTCTATCAGTGGTTAAAGGCTGAGTTCTGTATCCTGAGAAACGGACTCTGCACACACGTTAGGACACTGTAGGGGGCATAGCTCAATGCTGACTGTGTTTGAGTCTTAGTTCAGCTTAAATGTGTCCAAACATAACAACAAAGTAAAGGCCTTTTTATAAAGCCTGCTCCGTGTTTACCTGTAAATATAAAACGGGTAAAGAGTGCAGGCAGTAGATATATAGATTAACTTCCCCCTATCGCTGGGAATACTCCCCTTCTCTGTACCTAGAATTACAAAGAATTTTACAGCACAGAGGAAGACCATTCGGCCCAGCCGAGCTATGCTGGTATACTCCACATGTAATCACGATAACAAAGTGTGAGGCTGGATGAACACAACAGGCCAAGCAGCATCTTAGGAGCACAAAAGCTGACGTTTCAGGAAGGGTCTAGGCCCAAAGCATCAGCTCTTGTGCTCCTGAGATGCTGTTGGGCCTGCTGTGTTCATCCAGCCTCACACTTTGTTAACGTGGATTCTCCAGCATCTGCAGTTCCCGTTATCTCTGTAATCACGATGCTGCGTACTCAGCCCCCTACTACACTCCTTATAGAACCACGATGCTGTGCCCAAATTCCGTCCCAAGTCCATCCACAAGTTTGCTGATGACACCATTGTAAGTTGGATCTCAAACAAGACAGAATCCAGGAAGGTGATAGAGCGCTTACTGGCTTGGTGTAAAGACAACAACCTCTCCATCAGTTTCAGCAAAACAAAGGAGCTGGTCATTGGTCTCAGGAAGTGGAGTGGAGAGCACACCCCAGTCCATATCAATGGGGCTGAGGTGGAGATGGTCGACAGTGCCACGTTCCTGGGAGTGACGGGCACCAATGTGTCCTGGTCCATCCCCTTGGTGCGATGGTCAAGAAAGCACAATAACATCTCTATTTCCTCAGGAGGCTACAGAAATTCAGCATGTCCACAAGGACTCTTACCAATTTTTATAGATGCCCTACACAAAGCATCCTATCTGGCTGCATCACAGCGCGGTTTGGCATATGCCCTTCCCAAGGCTGTAAGGAACGACAGAGTCCTGGACACAGCCCAGTGACATCACACAAACCAACCTCCCATCTGTTGACTCTATCTACACTTCACTCTGCCTCGGGAAAGCAGCCAACATCATCCCCTCCCACCCTGTTACACTCTCTTCGGTCAGAGGCAGAGGATACAAAAGGACCAACAGATTGAAGAACAGCTTCTTCCCTGCTGTTACCACATTTATGAACGGACCTCTCACATATTAATGTTGATCTCTCTCTCTCTGTGCAGCTGCTCTGTATTCTGCAACCCCACCGCTACCCTGTCGCACTCTGTACGTCCCGGTCTGCCTGTACAGGACACCAAACAACGCTTTCCACCTGTATCTCACTAGGTGTGACAACAATAAATCAAGTGAAACCAACCAGGCCTAACACACCCTAACCTGCAAACTATTTGTAATCCACCTGCTCAGACACTTTGAGAAACACCTCTGGAACAGGTGGAACTTGGGCCAGGCCCTCCTGGCCCAGAGGCTCCGCAAGAACTCCAGTGAAAGTGTGCATCCAACACAGGAGTCTGCCAGGGCAGTGAAAAAGTTCATCACCTCACCACTCCACCACAACCTCCCGGATATCTACCAACCAGGGGTTTCTGTTGTGGCTCGCATAGAATTCACAGTAGTTCTCCAGTTTAGAGTAACTAGTCACTCAGTGACATTAGAGAGGGTCAGGGGCTTTAGAGTAACTAGTCACTCGGTGACATTAGAGAGGGATTAGGGTCTTTAGAGTAACTAGTTACTTGGTGACATTAGAGAGGGATTAGGGGCTTTAGGGTAACTAGTTACTCGGGAACATTAGAGAGGGATTAGGGGCTTTAGAGTGACTAGTTACTCGGGAACATTAGAGAGGGATTAGGGGCTTTAGAGTAACTAGTCACTCGGTGACATTAGAGAGGGATTAGGGGCTTTAGAGTAACTAGTCACTCGGTGACATTAGAGAGGGATTAGGGGCTTTAGAGTAACTAGTCACTCGGTGACATTAGAGAGGGATTAGGGGCTTTAGAGTAACTAGTCACTCGGTGACATTAGAGAGGGATTAGGGGCTTTAGAGTTACTAGTTACTCATGACATTAGAGAGGGATTAGGGGCTTTAGAGTAACTAGTCACTCGGTGACATTAGAGAGGGATTAGGGGCTTTAGAGTAACTAGTCACTCAGTGACATTAGAGAGGGATTAGGGGCTTTAGAGTTACTAGTTACTTGGTGATATTAGAGAGGGATTAGGGGCTTTAGAGTAACTAGTCACTCGGTGACATTAGAGAGGGATTAGGGGCTTTAGAGTTACTAGTTACTTGGTGACATTAGAGAGGGATTAGGGGCTTTAGAGTAACTAGTCACTCGGTGACATTAGAGAGGGATTAGGGGCTTTAGAGTTACTAGTCACTCGGTGACATTAGAGAGGGATTAGGGGCTTTAGAGTAACTAGTCACTCGGTGACATTAGAGTGGGATTAGGGGCTTTAGAGTAACTAGTTACTTGGTGACATTAGAGAGGGATTAGGGGCTTTAGAGTAACTAGTCACTCGGTGACATTAGAGAGGGATTAGGGGCTTTAGAGTTACTAGTCACTCGGTGACATTAGAGAGGGATTAGGGGCTTTAGAGTAACTAGTCACTCGGTGACATTAGAGTGGGATTAGGGGCTTTAGAGTAACTAGTCACTTGGTGACATTAGAGAGGGATTAGGGGCTTTAGAGTAACTAGTCACTCGGTGACATTAGAGAGGGATTAGGGGCTTTAGCGTAACTAGTTACTTGGTGACATTAGAGAGGGATTAGGGGCTTTAGAGTAACTAGTTACTCGGTGACATTAGAGAGGGATTAGGGGCTTTAGAGTAACTAGTTACTTGGTGACATTAGAGAGGGATTAGGGGCTTTAGAGTAACCAGTTTATTATTAGTTGAACTAGTTACTCAGTGATACGACAGAGGATTTAGAGCAATGAGTTAAGTCAGTAAATTGGAGGAGAGAAGCTGCCGGAGCGTGTGGCAGGTTCAGTCGAGACTTTTTAAAGGGAATTGGATCAGGAACTGCGAAGGGCGAGTGTGTGTTGCGGGGTTGAGGGCTGAAGACAGGAGGATGGAGCGCTGGCAATCAGTATTGGGACGGCAGCTACAGATATGATGGACCGATTGGCCTCCTTTTGCAACTCTGTGGTTTGATTGAATCTGTGCACGCTGCCTTTCCAGGTTCATGTCACAATAACCCACCGTGTCGAAAAAGAACCTCTTCTGTCTGCGTTTTTCTTTGCAATTGGTCACCTGTAGTTTTTTTATCGCTGGGGACGTGGGCCTGCCTCTGCTGGCAGGGCACTGAATGTGTGGAGATTTCAACCAACGGCCAATTTGAACACCATAAACAACATAAAGTGGAGCAGTTGACACTTGGTGATACCAACATGGGGATTCGAAAAGGAATTAGGCCCGAAACGTCATCCTTCCTGCTCCTCTGATGCTGCTTGTCCTGCTGTGTTCATCCAGCCCCACACCTTGTTATCTCGGATTCTCCAGCATCTGCAGTCCCTACTATCTCTGTATGAAACAGGAGTAGTTCGTGGCCATTCAGGCCCTGTACTAGCCCCTTTAAGCACAGCCATATGAAGCAGGAGTAGGATGAGGCCATTCAGGCCCTGCACTAGCCCCTTTAAGCACAGCCATATGAAGCAGGAGTAGGATGAGGCCATTCAGGCCCTGTACTAGCCCCTTTAAGCACAGCCATATGAAGCAGGAGTAGGATGAGGCCATTCAGGCCCTGTACTAGCCCCTTTAAGCACAGCCATATGAAGCAGGAGTAGGATGAGGCCATTCAGGCCCTGTACTAGCCCCTTTAAGCACTGCCATATGAAGCAGGAGTAGGATGAGGCCATTCAGGCCCTGTACTAGCACCTTTAAGCACAGCCATATGAAGCAGGAGTAGGATGAGGCCATTCAGGCCCTGTACTAGCCTTCCACAAGGACACCCTTTCCCCTGGCGACAGGTCAGGCTCACTGGACCCAAAATGTTAAATGTGTTTCTCTGCCCACAGACTGCGCTGGGATTCTCCAGCAGTTTCTGTGTTTACTTCAATCGCACTTTCCTGGCGCGAGCCCCTTGTTGATCAACAATCTTCCCACTGCCCCTCGAATGAATCGAAAGCACCTGCCTTCACTGCTCTCTCGGGAGGAGAGTTTCAAACACTAATGACGCTCTGAAAAGAAAACTGACCTCTGTCTTATGTTTAAATCGCGTCCCTGCGTTCTGGTCTCTCCCACAAATGGGTGAACACATCTTCCTGTCTACCCTTCAAGTCCCCTGGAGGAGTTGCATATCTCAGTAAGGTCACCTCTCATTCTTCTAAATGCATAGCCATAGAGATTAACGGTGTGGAAACAGGCCCTTCGGCCCATCTTATCCATGCTGCACAGCTTTCATGACTTAATCTAGTCCCTTCTGCCTGCGTTTTGCCCCTCCATCCCTATCCCATCCCTGCCCAAATGTTTCATAAGTGACAAAATTGTACTCACCTCCCCTGCTACCTCTGGCCGCCTGTTCCAGACTCTCACTACCCTCTGTGTGAAAAAATGTTTCCGTTCCAGACTCTCTCCCCTCTCACCCTAAACCTAACCCTCTAGCTTTGGTCTCCCCTACCATGGGGGTAAGCTGTTGGCTATCTACCTTATCCTTACCTCTCACGATTTTACAGGCTTCTATAAGGTCACCCCTCAGTCTCCTACACTCCAGCAGAAAGATTCCCAGCCTCTCTTTACAACTGAAACCTTCCAGTCCGGCCTGCATCCCAGTAACTCCTTCCCGCACTCTTTCTAGTTGAATAATATCCTTTCTGTCGTAGGGCGACCAGATCTGCTCGCAGTTTTCCAAATGTGTCCTCACCAACGTCTTGTACAGCTGTAACAAGGCCGTCCCGACTCCCAGACTCGATACTCTGAGTGGTGAAGGCCCACATGCCAAATGCCTTCCTCATCACCATTCTAACTCTGACTCCAGTTTCAAGGAACTCCAATGGCTGCGATCCAGCCTGCGTTCATAAGCCTGCCACCTCAGCCCAGGGAGCAAACCTTTGTGCTTCCAAAGCAAGTATATCCCTTAACACGGGAGACCGGAACTGGACACGGGATTCTGGGTGTGTTCTGGGTCATACTGAAGTCTACACTTCAACACTCTCTCTCTCTCCACAAACGCTACGCGGACATTTCAGTTTCTTCCACAACTTTTCTTTTTAAAAGATATTTTCCTGATGAACTCGCTCCGAAATCTAACCTGTTCAGAGATGTTATCAGCTCTGGGTCAGGGCGAGACTTGGACCCCGAGACTCCTGGCTCAAAGGCAGGGACACTAGCGCTGCACCACAAGAAGGCTTCCTTGATTTTACTTCAAGTTATTGCAGTTTAACTCGACCTCTTCAAAGATAGGGGAGTCCAAAACAAGAGTTTAAAATGAGAGGGGAAACTGGGGGGCCATTTTCACACAGAGGGTGGTGCGTGTATGGAATGAGCTGCCAGAGGAAGTGGTGGCGGCTGGTACAGTTACAGCATTTAAAAGGCCCCTGGATGGGGACATGGATAGGAAGGGTTTAGAGGGATATGGGCCAAATGCTGGAAAATGGGGCTGGATTAGTTTAGGATATCTGGGTCAGCACGGACGTTTTGGGCCGAATGGTCTGTTTCCTTGCTGTACATCCCTTTGATTCTATAACCTGAGCTTAACACAGAATCAGGGACTGCAGTGACATTGTTTCACTTAGGCCTGGGAGTGTTATGAAACAGGAGGAGGCCATTCGGCCCATAGCAATAGCTATCCCTCGCGAATGCCTCCCCCCACACACACACACACACACACCTCTTCCCCACAACCCTGAACATTTCTTGATTTGGCTTCTCTTTCATAAAAAGTATTCTCCTTTAGGATACAATGAAGGTCACCGCTGATTAGAACATAGAACAGTACAGCACAGCACAGGCCCTTCGGCCCACAATGTTGTGCCGACCTTTTACCCTAATCCTAAGGTCTATCTCACCTCCACCCCTACCTTATACTATCATCCATTTGCCTATCTAATAGCCGCTTAAATGCCCCTAATGAGGCTGACCCCACTACCCTCTCCGGCAATGCATTCCACGCCCCTTCCACACTCTGAGTAAAGAACCTACCTCCACTCATTTTAAAACTATGTCTCCTCGTAATAGCTACCCCCACCCTAGGAAAAAGTCTCTGGCTGTCCACTCTATCGATACCTCTGCTCATTTTGTAACCTCTATCAAGTCACCTCCCATCCTTTGTCGTTCTAAAGAGAAAAGCCCAAGCTCTCTCAGCCTTTTGTCATAGGAATTTCCCTCCATTCCAGGCAATATCCTGGTAAATCTCCCCTGCACCTTTTCCAATGGTTCCACATCTTTCCTGCAATGAGGTGACCAGAACTGGACACAATATTCCAGATGTGGCCAAACCAGGGTTTTGGATACAAAGAACAAAGAAAATTACAGCACAGGAACAGGCCCTTCGGCCCCTCCAAGCCTGCACCAATCCAGATCCTCTGTCTAAACCTGTCACCTATTTTCCAAGGATCTGTATTCCTCTGCTCCCTGCCCATTCATGTATCTGTCTAGATACATCTTAAATGACACTATCGTGCCCGCCTCTACCACCTCCACTGGCAACATGCTCAGGGCACCCACCACTCTCTGTGTAAAGAACTTTCCACACATATCTCTGTTCAACTGCTACCCCCTCACCTTGAAGTTGTGACCCCCAGTAATTGAGTCCCCCACTCTGGGAAAAAGCTTCTTGCTGTCCACCCTGTCTATACCTCTCATGATTTTGTAGACCTCAATCAGGTCCCCCCTCAATCTCCATCTTTCTAATGAAAATAATCCTAATCTACTCAACCTCTCTTCATAGCTAGCACCCTCCATACCAGGCAACATCCTGGTGAACCTCCTCTGCACCCTCTCCAAAGCATCCACATCCTTTTGATAATGTGGCGACCAGAACTGTACACAGTACTCTAAATGTGGCCGAACCAAAGTCCTATACAACTGCAACATGACCTGCCAACTCTTGTACTCAATACCCCACCCAATGAAGGAAAGCATGCCATATGCCTTCGAGGCCACCCTATTGACCTGCGTTGTCACCTTCAGGGAACAATGGACCTGAACACCCAGATCTCTCTGTACATCAATTTTCCCGAGGACTTTGCCATTTACTGTATAGTTCACTCTTGAATTGGATCTTCCAAAATGCATCCCCTGCACGCACCTGGAGCATAACTTGACGGCTCTTGAACTGAATCCCTCTATTAATGAAAGCTAACACACCATATGCCTTCTTAACATCTCCATCCACCTGGGTGGCAGCTCTCAGGGAGTAACTGGCTGAATTCCACGGGGTGTCCAAAATAAAGATGTTGGTGAAAAGATACGTCTGGGTGGCCAAGATTGGATGCAGACGTAGCTGTGTTGAGGGCCCATTGCCAACAAGGATCAACATTACTGTCAGCAGCTCCCCCACATTCGTGGGAATGTCTGGGCCAGTCCCAAAGTTTCCCTGGTAATCCAACTGCGCTTGGAAGCTCCAATTAAATACTTTCATCCAACTCCAAATCCTGGCCACTTACTGTGAGGTAACAAGTTTCTCCTTATGTCACCACTAGATATCTCCTCACTGATATATTATTGTCACATGTACCTGGGTACAGTGAAAAGTTTGGTTTGGCATGCAGCTCACGCCATACAAAGTGCATTCGGGTAGTACAGCAGAGCGAGGAATACAATGCTATGGGTGCAGAGAAAGTGCACAGAGTGAGATCAGCAACACGTCAGTAATTTGAGATGTCTGTTCAGGAGTCTAATAAACAGCAGGGAAGAAGCTGATCTTGAATCTGATGGTGTGTGTGTGTGCGCGCGAGCTTCTGTATCTCCTGCCTGATAGAAGAGGTTGTAGGAGAGTATTACTCAGGTGGGAGGGGTCTTTGATGCTGTTGGCTGTCTTCCTGAGGCAGCAAGAGAGTTAAGATCAGCTCCATCCTTACACGTTGGCGTCCGCGTCTCACACCAGCCTTCTCACGGCCGAGGAAGTGCAGCCCAGCTTCTCCAACCTATCATCCTAACTCATTTCCTCAGCCCAGGAGCAATTCTTCTTATTTGTTTTCCTGGGAGCAGGTCTATGTAAAATATACACTTTCAGAAAGTGGTGTGGACAGAGAGGACAGTTCTACAGAAGTTGTGCCTTTTGTAGAAATCCTGTCCTGACTCAACAAGACTGATGCTATGACAAGGCAGGAGGGTGATGGAGGGGGCAGCTCAGAAAATACTCAGGAAGCTCGACACCATCCAGGACAAAGCAGCCCCCGCTCGATTGGCACCACATCCACCAACGTCCCACTACCCCCCCACCGACGCTCAGTCGCAGCAGTGTGTACCATCTACAGGATGCTCTGCAGAGATTCACCAAAGATCCTCAGGCAGCACCTTCCGAACCCACGACCCACTTCCATCCAGAAGGACAAGGGGCAGCAGGTACATGGGAACGTCACCTCCCTGCATGTTCCCCTCCCCATCCTGACTTGGAAGTATATCCCTGTTCCTTCAGTGTCTCTGGGTCAGATCCCTGGAATTCCCTCCCTAAGGGGCACTGTGGGTCACCCCACAGCACATGGACTGCAGCGGTTCAAGAAGGTGGCTCACCCCCACCTCCTTAAGGGGGGCAACTAGGGATGGGGGCAATAAATGCTGGGCCCAGCCAGCGACGCCCACACCCCAGAAATGAATAAATAAATTTAAAAAAAAACACACAACTGAGTGCATCACTGACACTAGAATTTCTGAATCAATCCGTCTCCTTCTCTTTTAAAGAAAAAAATGTAATTGACCTGAAACTGAACCATTTCCATTCACTTCCTGTTAAGTTTTGAAAGGGGATATCTAGACACCTACAAAATTACAATATGGAAAGAAAGTCACTCACTCCATCAAAAATGAGCAAAGATACTAAAAACTCCTTGTAATACCCTCTGTAGATAAAGGACTTCAGGCCAGTAGTAAGGCCATTCAGCCCCTTAAACGTGCTGTCCTTCAGTCCAATCATTTCTGATCTGATTACTCCATATTCCCATTTATCCCCCTGATATACAAGAAAGTGGAAGTGTTAAGTATTTAACAAAAACCGCACAGGAATAAGCTATTTAGCCCTCTGCAGCTGCTCTGTCATTCAACACAATCCTGGCTGATCAACAGATCCCTGTTCCTGTTCAGGAGTACCATACTACAGATGTTGGAATCTGGAATCCAAACTGAAAACAAATTAAAATGCTGGAGGCCACAGCATCTTCAGGGACAGAATGCGAGCTAATGCTTCCAGCCCAGGTGACTCTTCAGAGCTGACATTAGCTGGCACTCTATCTTCCCAGACACACCGCTTGCCCAGCAGTTTGTGTTTCAGTCTTGTTCCGGCTTTCCTCTCTGTAATCCTTGATCCCTTCAGTCTGAAGAACTAGAATCCCTACCGTGTGAAAGGGGGCATTCCACCCACACACTGCCCTTCTGAGGAGCATCCCACTCCCTGCAACCCTGCATTTCCCATGGTCAACCCACCCTAACCCGCACATCCCTGGGCACTATGGGACAATTTAGCACGGCCAATCCACCCTAACCCGCACATCCCTGGGCACTATGGGACAATTTAGCACGGCCAACCCACCCTAACCCGCACATCCCTGGGCACTATGGGACAATTTAGCACGGCCAACCCACCCTAACCCGCACATCCCTGGGCACTACGGGACAATTTAGCACGGCCAACCCCCCCTAACCTGCAGATCCTTGGGGCTGTGGGAGGAAACTAGAACACCCACAGAGAATACACAAACTCCACACAGACACACCCCTGACGGTGGGATCGGCTGTGAGGCCGTCGTGCTAACCTCTGAACCACCCAACCCTAACTCCCTTCCTGGGTTGCTCCCAATGTATTTAGATCCTCAAGTAAGTGAGCAATATGTATGCAGTACTGCAAATGGATCTCACTAGTGCCTTGTAGCATTAAGAAAAGTAGGTTTAAAGACAGCCTTGTTTTAATATAGGTTGGGAAAAAAAACAGATTTACCAAGAGAGAGGGAAATAAGTGTTTAATTCAATTCATGAACAGCATTATTTTCCAACTATTTGAAGTTCCTCCCTTCCCAACTTCAGTTGGCTGATACAAATTCGCCATCCCTCTGAAACAAACAGATTTTCACTTTTAAAAATAAAAAAGGGAGGGGGCGAGTCAGGAGAGGACCAATTCACAACTACGTAGCATTACAAAATAGCAACAATTCTCCCCCGCCCCACAAAAAAAAGGAGGGGAGCAACAGCAGTATGCCTCACGTATTGACAAGTCAAAAAACATAAATAAATTATTCTAAACAGAAACTCGCCTCCAGTCAGGGAACATGGTTACTTTTATGACCGGTGTAAAACCGTGGCAAAACACAGACTCAGTTTCTAACAAGTCGTGAACAAACAGATATAAGTCCCCACACAGAGAGTGGAGTTTCAGGGAAACAATGCCATTCTGCCACACACAGACCCACTCGCATGCTACACAAAATCGGATATTCCAAAATGTTTAATGTTAATGCAGTATCCATGGTTGCCAGCTCAGCCCCCCAAAACAAAACAAACAGATCCGCAAAGATCCATAAATACCGTACAACTTTTTAAAACATTTGAAGAGATATTATCGCTTTTTTTGGCTTAACAGGCGCATAAAAATTAGAAGTATCGTATTAATTCAAAATAGAAAGCAGTACATGCTCCCACTTGACAAGCCGCACCTTGCTCACTGTGAGGTTTTGTTAGCGAGAGGCGATATATAAAATCACCCGAGTGATAGCAGTATTTGGGAACAGGATGCGAGGGGACAAGACAGCATCTACTTTAATTCCATTAGAAATCCTAACCAACCGGAAAAAAAGCAGATTTAGCTTGTTGGTTGCACCGTTCTGGCTCTGTCAGTTTGAGGTAAATGTCATTAATCTGGCTGGGTGTGTTCACGCTTTGTAAATCAGAGCGAAGGACAGGTTCCCTTTAAATGCCCAACCCACAAAAGCGTAGACAGGTTGAAACTCAAAAGGCTCTTTGGCACGATACGAGCCTGAGAAAGACATACACGCTGTATTAACAGTAAACTTTAAACTGGATAAAACATAGCCTTACCCTTAAAACCCAAAAGAGACACACCCCCACAAACCTGTTCCTACATTTCAAACTCCGCGAGTCAAAGAATATCAGGGGTTTGAAGCAAAGTGATTAATATCTCTTATTTTTTTTGAAAAAGTCAATATTTGCCATTCTTTCCCTAAACGAAGAGGGGCAGTAAACACGCACATTATGTGTTTTTAACAATTATTCTCCAATATATCTATTGGCAACGGAAGGTCAGGGAGAGCACTAAAAAAAATTCACACTCATTCAAGGGAAGAGGAAAGCATTTCCCACCCCCACCAAGAAAGTTTACAGCATCCATTCGGAGTGGGGGAAACGTTTTCATGCGCCATTGAACATGGAGTGGCATTTTAAAATCTAAAATAAAGTCTACGTGGGGGGGGCACCAATTCAAATAAAAGCATTTTCATGAAAGAAAATGAAGGGAGAGGCACATTTTCATCTAGAAGTTTATATACACACACACACACACACAATCATTAAAAAGTGGGGAAGGGAACATGTGTCAAATATTTACACATGTATTCAGGATGTAATAACATTTTCAGCTAAGAATCTGCTTTATACATGAGCCATTCAAAAAAAAAGAGAACATTTATCAAGAAAATACACATCTATTCGGAGTGTAAAAGCTTTAAGTGTAAAAAGTTATGTACACACACAGAACCTATTCAAAGTGGGGGGTACATTTATCAAAAATATACAATTATTTAGGGTGGGACAACATTTTCAGCTAAAAAAGTTATATACACACACTCTATAGAAATCAGTTCCTGCCAAGGGAGTGTGGGGCGGATACAGATTATAGGTTTTCCACCCCCTCCCCCTTTCCCTAGTGTTCAGATGTGAGTGAGGGGCACCGTGCCGTTCAGCGGGATGTTCTGGTAGTGTTGAGGGATGGGGTGATAGCTCCTGTGGCCGAGCAGCGCCTCCTGGCCGTCGCTGGGGATGTACAGGCTGAGCATGTCTCGCAGCTCCCCCGGCAGAGCCCCCCGCGCCTGCGCACTGCCAGTGCCGGCGGCCGGCTTGGCCATGGCGGACGCAGGCGGTGGCGGCTGCTGCTGAAGATGGCGGCCGTAAGGAGAAGGCGGCGGGGGCAGGCTGTAGACCGGCGGCGGCGGCGGCGAGCCGTTCAAGTAACCCTGGGAGGGCGGAGACGGAGACGACGACGAGGACGACGATGAGGACGAGGAGGAAGCGGCGGGGTACGGCAGCTCGTAGCGGGCCTGATGGAGCGGCGGCGGCGGGTACGGCGCCTGCGCGGAGCCGTGGGCCTGGGGCAGCGACGCGTCGGCCGTCGGGAAGCCCCCTCCTCCTGCGCATGCGGGCGGCAGCGCGTCGGCCGTCAGGAACCCCCCTGGCGCCGCCCCCCAGGGGTACGGGCTTCCGCTGGGTCCTGGCGCCAGCAGCGCGCCGCCGGCCGCCACCAGCGGGAGCTTGCCGTCCTTCCGAGGTAGCGCCTTGCTCTTCCTCCGCGGGCGGTACTTGTAGTCCGGGTAGTCCTTCATGTGCACGGCCCGCAGCCTCTTGGCCTCGTCGATGAACGGGCGCTTCTCGGCGTCGCTCAGCAGCTTCCACTCGGCGCCCAGCCTCTTGCTGATCTCCGAGTTGTGCATCTTGGGATGATCCTGTGCCATCTTCCTCCTCTGGCCCCGGGACCACACCATGAAGGCGTTCATGGGCCTCTTCACCTTGTCCACCTCCAGCTTGGGGCTGGCCTGCTGGCCCAGGGCGCCAGCCGCCTTCAGCTCCTGCTCCAGCCCACTGTACATTTGCAAAGCAAGATCCCACACGCAGGGAGAAAGCGAGGGAGTGGTGTGTGGCGGGAGCTGCAGCACAGGGAGGAATAAAAGTTCAGGTACCACATCTCCCAGCTTCTTATATAGGTTTAAACCACACCCCCCCTGCCCTGCAACCAATCAATGGCCACGTACACTCTTAACACCCACCCATGAGATGATGTCAGACTTCAGTATTAACATAAAAAGGGGTGGGATCCGACAAAGACCTCTTTCTCTCTCCCCCCGCCCCCATGTCTGACCCCTGCTGTTTCCCCCCCACAATCTCTCGTCCCTGTCCCTGTCCCTGTCCCTGTCCCTGTCCCCTCCCTCTACACCCCCTCCCTATCTCTGTCACCTCCTCCAGCCCCCTACACCCCCTCCCTATCTCTGTCACCTCCTCCAGCCCCTACACCCCCTCCCTATCTCTGTCACCTCCTCCAGCCCCTACACCCCTCCCTATCTCTGTCACCCCCTCCCTATCTCTGTCACCCCCTCCAGCCCCTACACCCCCTCCCTATCTCTGTCACCCCCTCCAGCCCCTACACCCCTTCCCTATCTCCGTCATCTCTTCCAGCTCCAACACCCCCTCCCTATCTCTGTCATCCCCCCCATGTGCATTTGTGTGTGTGTCTGTCTCTCTCTCTACCCCCGTCTCTCCTCCCCTACCCCCACGCCCTCCCCAGAGCCCACTCAAGAAGTCTCCTGGGAAATCCTAACGACAACTGTCCTGATGTAACAACTTGTATTGAGCCCCCCCAAGCCCACCTCTACAATGGCCAAGCGAGGGAGGTTTTGTAGTCTACTTTACAAAGTAGTAAGGTGAAGTTTGCTTCTAGATGCAGAGGGAGTGGGGAGTGTTAGCGATTGGATTAAATGCCCCCACAATAGCTATTTCATGCCAACAAATGCAAGAGAGAGGGACCAGAAACGTTGGTCAAAGTTGCTGAAAGAGGCTGTTACAGGAGGGGTGAGATTAGATTAGATCAGATTCCCTACAGTGTGGAAACAGGCCCTTTGGCCCAACAAGTCCACACCACCCTTTGGAGCACCCCACCCAGACCCAGCCCCCAATAACCCACACACCCCTGAACACTATGGGCAATTTAGCACGGCCGATCCACCTAACCTGCACATCTTTGGACTCTGGGAGGAAACCGGAGCACCCAGAGGAAACCCACGCAGACACAGGGAGAATGTGCAAACTCCACAAAGAGGGGGAGAGAAAATGCGAGAGGGCAGTGGAGGGATTTAGGGAGGCTTTTTCAGAGCTTAGGGCTGCCAGCCAGTGGGAGTGACACCAACTAGGGATGGCTCAGGAGGCCAGATTTGGAGCAGCATAAAAATAGAGAGGGGGTGTCGCGGTTGGAAAGGGTAACAGAGATAGGGAGGGGTTTAGAGGCCAGAGGCAGTGACAGAGACGGGAGGGGGTTTAGAGGCCGGAGGAGGTGACAGAGGTAGGGAGGGGGTGTAGGTGCTGGAGGGGGTTACAGAGGTAGGGAGGGGGTGTAGGGGCTGGAGGAGATGACAGAGGTAGGGAGGGGGTGTAGGGGCTGGAGAGGGTGACAGAGATAGGGAGGTGGTGTAGGGGCTGAAGGGGGCGACAGAGACGGGGAGGGGTGTAGGGGCTGGAGAAGGTGACAGAGACTGGGAGGGGTGTAGGGGCTGGAGAAGGTGACGAGATAGTGAGGAGGTGTAGGGGCTGGAGGGGGTGACAGGGGTAGGGAGGGGGTCTAGGGCTGGAGGGGGTGACAGATAGGGAGGGGGCGTAGGGGCTGGAGGGGGTGACAGGTAGGGAGGGGGTGTATGGGCTGGAGGAGGTGACAGGGATAGTGAGGGGTGTAGAGGCTGCAGAAGGTGACAGAGATAGGGAGGTGGTGTAGCGGCTGGAGGAGGTGACAGAGGTAGGGAGAGGGTGGGGCTGGACAAGATCGTAGAGATAGGAAAATGTGTAGGGCTGTGCTGTGGTCATGGTGTGATTAAGATGGAAGGGTGAGATTCTTAAAACAGCTTGCTGAGCTGAGTGTCTGTGTAGGTTTGTGAGCACGGTGTAATTTATAAATGGGATTTGGGATGAGTTGTAATATGAGGTTTGTGCAAGGGATGAGATGACTTCAGAGGTGACCCCCTCCCATATCTTAGCACTCCTCCACTCCAGCCTCACAAGGGTTCTTTTATCTGCATTGCTGGCTGTGATTGACCTGGGACCTTTGAACCCCTGGAATTCTCTACCCCTTTCAGGCGGTCCTTAAAGGTCACTATCCTTAATATTTCCCAATGTGACTCAGTGTCGACGTCTGTCTGTTTGCAGTCCTGAGTTGGGATGTGTTATTGAATGACAGGTGCCACGCAAATGCAAGACTGTGTTGTGGGCAGTCAGGGCATACAGAAATGAGATGGTTGCTTTTTTCTCCTGTGATTGCAGAGTCAGGGCATGGCTCACCAAGGGATGTGGAGTTGATTTGAAGGAATCGAGGACAAGGCCATATCCTGTGGACTGAACGACCCCCTCCCGTTCCTGTGTGCCAGACTTGAAAGGCTAAATGGGCTTCTGCTTGGAACAGGCTCGAGGGGCTGAATGAGCTGCTGTTCCTGTGTACAGAAAGGGACTGGACAGGGTTACAGAGGTCGGGACTGAGGTCATTGAGAGATTGCAATATGAACGGCAGAATGGCCTCCTGCTGATCCTGAACGTAACCCAGAGTGGCTTGCCCACACCCCATGAATGATATTAAAAGAATGGCAGCTGGTATTATCCAGAATTTGGGTGGAAATTGGGACCTCAGTGAGTAAAGTTCTCTGCCTTTGTGATCTTTATAAGACTATCTTGTAAACAACACATGAGCAGGAGATTTACATGTAAAGATTGAAGGAAGTGCATTCAGAATGACATCAGAACAGTGAGATTCTTACAACCAGGAAATGCATGAATATACTGCGACACTTTTCTCTGGGAAAGGAGGAGGTTAAAGGTTGTCCTTATGTAAAGGAGTTTCAATGGGGAATATGTAAAGAAAATGTTTTCACTTGTGGAGGAGAGCAGAACTCAGTATCTTCATTCCTAATGAACTGAAGGGACAACAGTACTGAAGGAGTGGGCACTGTCGGAGGGTCAGTGCTGAGGGAGCGGCCATTGTCAGAGGGTCAGTGCTGAGGGAGTGGGCACTGTGGGAGGGTCAGTGTTGAGGGTGTGGGCACTGTCAGAGGGTGAGTACTGAGGGAGTGGGCACTGTCGGAGGGTCAGTGCTGAGGGAGTGGGCACTGTCGGAGGGTCAGTGCTGAGGGAGCGGGCACTGTCGGAGGGTGAGTACTGAGGGAGTGGGTACTATCACAGGGTGAGTACTGAGGGAGCGGGCACTGTCGGAGGGTCAGTGCTGAGTGAATGGGCACTGTCGGAGGGCCAGTGCTGAGTGAGAGCTGCATTATCGGAGGGTCAGTACTGAGGGAGGAGTCACTGTCGGAGGGCCAGTGCTGAGGGAGTGGGCACTGTGGGAGGGTGAGTACTGAGGGAGTGGGCACTGTCGGAGGGTGAGTGCTGAGGGAGCAGACACTGTCGGAGGGTGAGTACTGAGGGAGTGGGCACTGTCGGAGGGTGAGTGCTGAGGGAGCGCCGCACTGTCGGAGGGTCAGTGCTGAGGGAGCGCCACGCTAACGGAGGGTCAGTGCTGAGGGAGTGGGCACTGTTTGAGGGTCAGTGCTGAGGGAGCGGACACTGTCGGAGGGTGAGTACTGAGGGAGCGGGCACTGTCGGAGGTCGAGTACTGATGGAGTGGGCACTGTCGGAGGGTCAGTGCTGAGGGAGCGGCCATTGTCAGAGGGTCAGTGCTGAGGGAGTGGGCACTGTGGGAGGGTGAGTACTGAGGGAGTGGGCACTGTCGGAGGGTGAGTGCTGAGGGAGCGCCGCACTGTCGGAGGGTCAGTGCTGAGGGAGCGCCACGCTATCGGAGGGTCAGTGCTGCGGGAGTGGGCACTGTCGGAGGGTGAGTACTGAGGGAGCGGGCACTGTCGGAGGTCGAGTACTGAGGGAGTGGGCACTGTCGGAGGGTCAGTGCTGAGGGAGCGGCCATTGTCAGAGGGTCAGTGCTGAGGGAGTGGGCACTGTTTGAGGGTCAGTGCTGAGGGAGCGGACACTGTCGGAGGGTGAGTACTGAGGGAGCGGGCACTGTCGGAGGGTCAGTGCTGAGGGAGTGCCACGCTATCGGAGGGTCAGTGCTGAGGGAGTGCCGCACTGTCGGAGGGTCAGTGCTGAGGGAGTGGGCACTGTCGGAGGGTCAGTGCTGAGGGAGTGGGCACTGTTGGAGGGTGAGTACTGAGGGAGCGGGCACTGTCGGAGGTCGAGTACTGATGGAGTGGGCACTGTCGGAGGGTCAGTGCTGAGGGAGTGCCACGCTATCGGAGGGTCAGTGCTGAGGGAGTGCCGCACTGTCGGAGGGTCAGTGCTGAGGGAGTGGGCACTGTCGGAGGGTCAGTGCTGAGGGAGTGGGCACTGTCGGAGGGTCAGTGCTGAGGGAGTGGGCACTGTCGGAGGGTCAGTGCTGAGGGAGCGGGCATTATCGGAGGGTCAGTGCTGAGTGAATGGGCACTGTCAGAGGGTCAGTGCTGAGTGAGAGCTGCATTATCGGAGGGTCAGTGCTGAGTGAATGGGCACTGTCAGAGGGTCAGTGCTGAGTGAGAGCTGCATTATCGGAGGGTCAGCGCTGAGGGAGGTGAGGCTTTGTGCTGTCCTGCGATCACTATTTACTATTCCATAACATAACTAAACATTGACATGGGTCATTGTCGCAATGTTGTTTGTGGGAGCTTGTTGCTCCGAAGGTGCATCCCTTGTTCCCTCCGTTGCAAGAGTATTTTTTTCAAAAAAATACCTCACTGGCTACACAGCCACTTTGGGACATTTGATGGTCATGACAGGAGCTGCGTAAAAGCAAGACTTTCAATGGAATGGGCATGGGGTAGGGGCTCAGTGCCTGGCGTCTGTAACAGAAGGGAAGCAGGGTGCACGGTGTCTCTCTGTGACACTAATAGCAGATGAAGTTTTGAGGGTGTGTTAAATTCAGGGCAGCTTAAAGTTATAACTACATAATTCCCTTCCTGACAAGCGAGAGTGGGTGGGGGAAGTCCTTTTGACTTCACAGTGAAAAACCAAAACCAAGAACCATCCAGAAAAGGGTGACGTTGCGCTGGAAATGTTATCTCCCTCACCACAGATGCTGCTGAGTTTCTCTAGCACTTTTAGTTTTTGTTTCTAATTGCTGTAACGTAGTGAGGATTGTCCCACTACCGCAGTTTGGCGTTCAGCCGGAGGGGAGTGTGAGTGATCAAAATGCAGAGTGTTACCTCTGGTTTGCTCATGGTCATCTTCTCAAATCCTGACCCTGTCGGAGGCACTGCTTATTTCAAAAGTTTACTTCAACAAAGTCTGGTCCCTGTTCTAATTCCCTAACCACGAAATCAAGGCTGGAAGCGGCTTCCCTCTTCCCAACAGTTTTTATTTGCAAAGAAAAATATTTACGGTCCTGATTTTATTTGGTCGATTGTCTCCTGCTCTCAGAGCCCCTTTGAGATGCAGAATGTGAGCAGCCAGCCATTAATATTAATGACTGTGGTGGGGGAGGGTTTGGGATTTGGCTCAGCGTTTTTATGTGCTCCCTGTGTATTTTGCAGGTGCTTGCCCTGTTTGATCGACAGCCCCAGTCACTGCTCCATTCATGTTCTTCCAGGGTCTCCCAGGCAACTGGACTGTCTTCATTCTTCCCAATTTCAGACTCATTGCCAGTTTCAACCTCTTGTTCCAGCCCCATCACCCTGTAACCAGCGTTATACAACAAAACAAATGGATTTAGAAGATTTCAGAACTGCATTTGCTGCTTTGAAACTCTCCCTGGCATATTTTGCATATGGTTTGATATGTGCTCCTTTGTAAATATAACTGATCAAACACCAACATTTTAATTTGCAGAGAGAATGGAACAAACTTTTTTTAAACATTAGTTTGCCGTCTTCCTCTTTCACTTACGATGCTTCAGTCTCAAACTTTTGCTTTCCCTCCTTTCAGTCTCTCCATCTGCACTCTTTCATTCACTTTCTCTCCATTTCATGCCAACTCACTTGTTTCCTCGACTCTGTTCTTATTCTCGCTCGTCTTCACCTTCCCTTCTTCTCTCATTCTTATTCTGTTTGTCTTGTTTTCTCGCTCTCTCAGAGTCATACGGCATGGAAACAGAGCCTTTGGCCCATCCAGTCTGTGCCGAACATAATCCCGAACTAAGCTAATCCCACCTGCTTGCTCCTGGCCCTTATCCCTTCCTTCTTACTCATGTACTTATCAAAGTGTCTTTTAAGTTTGTTCTATCTCTCTCTCTCTCTCTCTCTCCCCCCTTCCCCCTCTCTGCCTCTCTCACACCCTGTCTGTGTATCTCTCTCTCTCTCTCTCTCCCCTTCCCCCTCTCTGCCTCTCTCACACTCTGTCTGTGTAGCTCTCTCTCTCTCCCCTTCCCCCTCTCTGCCTCTCTCACACCCTGTCTGTGTATCTCTCTCTCTCCCCCCTTCCCACTCACTGCCTCTCTCACACCCTGTCTGTGTATCTCTCTCTCTCTCTCTCTCCCCTTCCCCCTCTCTGCCTCTCTCACACCCTGTCTGTGTATCTCTCTCTCTCCCCCCCCGCCTCTCTCACACCCTGTCTGTGTATCTCTCTCTCTCTCTCTCCCCTTCCCCCTCTCTGCCTCTCTCACACCCTGTCTGTGTATCTCTCTCTCTCCCCCCTTCCCCCTCTCTGCCTCTCTCACACCCTGCCTGTGTATCTCTCTCTCTCTCCCCCCTCCCCCTCACTGCCTCTCTCACACCCTGTCTGTGTATCTCTCTCTCTCTCTCCCCCCCTCCCCCTCTCTACCTCTCTCACACCCTGTCTGTGTATCTCTCTCTCTCTCACCCCCCTTCCCCCTCTCTGCCTCTCTCACACCCTGTCTGTGTATCTCTCTCTCTCTGTCCCCTTCCCCCTCTCTGCCTTTCTCACACCCTGTCTGTGTATCTCTCTCTCTCTCTCCCCCTTCCCCCTCACTGCCTCTCTCACACCCTGTCTGTGTATCTCTCTCTCTCTCCCCCCTCCCCCTCTCTGCCTCTCTCACACCCTGTCTGTGTATCTCTCTCTCTCTGTCCCCTTCCCCCTCTCTGCCTCTCTCACACCCTGTCTGTGTATCTCTCTCTCTCTCTCCCCCTTCCCCCTCACTGCCTCTCTCACACCCTGTCTGTGTATCTCTCTCTCTCTCCCCCTTCCCCCTCTCTGCCTCTCTCACACCCTGTCTGTGTATCTCTCTCTGTCTCTCCCCTTCCCCCTCACTGCCTCTCTCACACCCTGTCTGTGTATCTCTCTCTCTGTCTCTCCCCTTCCCCCTCACTACCTCTCTCACACCCTGTCTGTGTATCTCTCTCTCTCTCTCCCCCCTCCCCCTCTCTGCCTCTCTCACACCCTGTCTGTGTATCTCTCTCTCTGTCTCTCCCCTTCCCCCTCACTGCCTCTCTCACACCCTGTCTGTGTCAGGTGTCAGTCACTGTGTTTGTCACATCTTACCAAGCTCTCCATGTTAGAAGGGTCTAGGCCCGAAACGTCAGCTTTTGTGCTCCTGAGATGCTGCTTGGCCTGCTGTGTTCATCCAGCCTCACATTTTATTATCTTGGATTCTCCAGCATCTGCAGTTCCCATTATCACTCTCCATGTTAGAGCTTTTTTACATTCCCTTTGTTCACAGGACGAGGGAATCGCTGGCTAGGTAGCATTTACTGCCCATCCCCAATTGCCCAGAGGGCAGTTCAGAGTCAACCACATTGCTATGGGTCTAGAGTCACCTGCAGACCAGACCAGGTAAGGATGGCAGGTTTCTTCCCAAAAGGGCATTCACTGCTTTCCTTTGCACACTTGAGGCTGTTACGTACCCTCTGGACTGCGGCTGGAATGGGAGCAGTCGGAATGTGAACCATGTTAATGACTGAATATTTCTGTTGGGGCCTTTAGGTGACTCTAGGCCCACACCACGGGGGGTCAGCGGCTTCTGTAGGCCTAAGCAGTGTCCCAGCTACACCCTAAATCAGGACTGACAATCCAGTGCTGTAACCAGAGGTTGACAGTCAGGGCCCATCATCCCCGAATGTGCCCATCCCGAAGAGACACACTGTGTTTACACAATACACATGCCAAATTGACAGGAGGAATAACATTGAGTTAGCAGGAGCCCGGAGCCCATAAGTGGCTACTTATTGTGGAATAGGATCAGGTTTACATGAGCTCTCTCTCGTACTCTTTCACACGTAAACACTTTCACACAGATACTTACACAGACACAAACATCTCTCTCACCCCCTCCAGCCCCTACACCCCCTCCCTATCTCTGTCACCCCCTCCAGCTCCTACACCCCCTCCCTATCTCTGTCACCTCCTCCAACCTGCTACACCCCCTCCCTATCTCTGTCACCCCCTCCGGCCCCTACACCCCCTCCCTATCTCTGTAACCCCCTCCAGCCCCTACACCCCCTCCCTATCTCTGTCACCCCCTCCAGCCACTGCACCCCCTCCCTATCTCTGTCACCCCCTCCAGCCACTGCACCCCCTCCCTATCTCTGTCACCTCCTCCAACCTGCTACACCCCCTCCCTATCTCTGTAACCCCCTCCGGCCCCTACACCCCCTCCCTATCTCTGTCACCCCCTCCAGTCCCTACACCCCCTCCTATCTCTGTCACCCCCTCCAGCCCTTACACCCCCTCCCTATCTCTGTAACCCCCTCCGGCCCCTACACCCCCTCCCTATCTCTGTCACCCCCTCCAGCCCCTACACCCCCTCCCTATCTCTGTCACCCCCTCCCTATCTCTGTCACCACCTCCAGCCCCTACATCCCCTCCCTATCTCTGTCACCCCCTCCGGCTCCTACACCCCCTCCCTGTCTTTGTCACCCCCTCCAGCCCCTACACCCCCTCCCTATCTTTGTAACCTCCTCCAGCCCCTACACCCCCTTCCTATCTCTGTAACTTCTTCCAGTGCACCACTCCCTCACTATCTCTGTCACCCCCTCCAGCCCCTACATCCCCTCCCTATCTCTGTCAGCACTTCCAGCCCCTTACACCCCCTCCCTATCTCTGTCACCCCCTCCAGCCCCGACACCCCTCCTTTTCTCTGTCACCCCCTCCAGCCCCTACACCCCCTCCCTATCTCTGTCACCCCCTCCAGCCCCTACACCCCCTCCCTATCTCTGTCACCCGCTCCAGCCCCTACACCCCCTCCCTACCTCTGTAATCCTTGGAGATCTATTTCACCTCCTCTAATCCTGGCGTTTTGAACAGTCTCTGATTCCCATCGCCCCACCGTGAGTTGCCATTGCCTCGGTTCTGTAAACCTCTCCTTCCTTTAAGATCTTGTTTTGATGCTGACTGATGGTTGCCTGGTAAATGCGTATGCAAAGTAACTTTCACCAAGGCAAACGTTTTACATAAATTGAACTTCAAAATGGAAATTAGAGAATATTTTCCCCAACCATTTTCTGCGCAGGAGGGTGATCATACCAATTACACAGCTCGTTCTCACAGGCTAGCACCGGCCCAAGAGGCCAAAGGGCCTCCTTTCGCTCTGTGTCCCATCTCCCTCACCCCCTCCAGACTCTCCAGATGCTATGTGACAGGGGCCCAGCACTGATGGTCAGTGAAACAAAGGCTGTCCCCTCTTCCCCTCCCCACTCCCTCTCAGCACTCACCCCCCTGCTGTCTTCCTTCAATGGAGCGAAGGAGATTAGCTTGGGGAGGGGGTCTATAGGTAGCGGGGCAGAGAGGCTTCCCTCTCATAATTCAGTCGTGGGCCATTCTTCCTCGAAGACAGATCACTGCAGAGTTCCCAGCACTTCACAACCAATTAGAGATGCATTAAAGAGCCATTTGCATTTGAACAGAGTCCATCCTGCAAACCTCTTCAGAAAATCCCCAGCCCCTGGGTATGTGCTGGTGGGGCGGTGAGGTGGGAGGGACACAGAGAGGCAGGAGCTGCGTCGTGACGAGACAGAGCCCACAGTTACCAAAGTGGGCAAGAAAATATTTGCAAAAGTCTGTTTCCATTTTTGGTCATCAGACTAACAGCACATCCCGACGGAAACGGAGGGAGGCAAGAAATCTTGAGTACTTTGGAAGATTTCTGCAGGTCTGACAGCAGCCTTGGGGAGAGAAACAGAATTAGCATTTTATATCCACCGCTTATCGGTGCTTCCTCAAAACCGACAGAGGCCACTCAGCCCAATGTTCCTCTTGTGCTACCACCTCAGATGAGCAGCCATTCATAGCCCCACTTCGTCCACCACCCCTCCCTATCTCTGTCACCCCCTCCAGCCCCTACACCCCCTCCCTATCTCTGTCAGCCCCTACACCCCTCCCTATCCCTGTCACCCCCTCCAGCCCCTACACCCCCTCCCTATCTCTATCACCCCCTCCAGCCCCTACACCCCCGCCCTATCTGTCACCTCCTCCAGCCCCTACACCCCCTCCCTATCCCTGTCACCCCCTCCAGCCCCTACACCCCCTCCCTATCTCTGTAACCCCCTCCAGCCCCTACACCCCCTCCCTATCTCTGTCACCCCCTCCAGCCCCTACACCCCCTCTCTATCCCTGTCACCCCCTCCAGCCCCCTACACCCCCTCCCTATCCCTGTCACCCCCTCCAGCCCCTACACTCCCTCCCGATCTCTGTCACCCCCTCCCTATCTCTGGAACCCCCTCCATCCCCATACACCCCCTCCCTATCTCTGTCACCCCCTCCAATTCCAGTCCGTTAACCATCCCCCAATTCCCATCGCTCCACCTTTGGGCCCCAAGCTCTGCCCCTCTGTGTGTCCTTTAAAGTTCTCTTTAAAACCAAGCTGTTTGACCTCGTTTTCAGTCTCCTGACCCTAATAGCTCCTTCTTTAGCTTGATGTCAGCCTTTATTTAGTTATTGCTGCTGTCAGTTCTCTTGTGGCATTTTACAGTGATGAGGTGTGATAATATAGATTTGAGCTACAGAGTCATAGGACTGTTACAGTGCAGGAGGAGGCCATGCAGCCCGTTGTGTTCTGTACTGGCTCCTGAAATAGCTAGCCCGATTCTCCAGGACTATCTCCGTAATTCTCTTATAATCATCACTTTCAAATATATCTCCAGTTCTCAATTGAAACCTTGTATGGCATCCACTTCCATGACTTCCCAGGCCGCGCATTCCAAATCCTGACAAACCCGAGCAAAGTAATTTCTCTGTATCGCACTCCGTCCTGTCTTATTGACAGCCTTGAAAGTGTGATGCCTAGTTACTGAAACAGAATGCTTTTTGAATACCTCACTAAGGTCACCTTTTAAGCTTCTCTGTTCCAAGGAGACTCAGCCCAATTTCTCTAATCTTGCCTTGTATCTAAAATCTTTCACTCCTGGTATCATTCTAGTAAATGTTGGTTTGCATATTCTCCAGGGCTTTCACATTCTTCTGAAGAAGAGTCACTGGACCTGAAAGCTGACTCCTTCCTCTCTGTGGATGCTGCCAGACCTGCTGCGTTTTCCCAGCAATTTCGTTCTTTGTGTTTTCAACATCCTGGTCATACAGGATAGTCTGCAATCCCGCCGTACACAAGTTCTCGCGCCTTTCTGGCAGAAGGGAAGCCAGGTGACACCCAGGACTGTGGCTGTGAAGTTACTGCAGGTGAAAGTTTATCTTTCTCTCCCGCCTTTCATGGCCGCAGGGCAGCATGGAACTTTCACAGATGATGGGTGGACTTTTCAAAGTGCAAACCACTATCTGCGTGCTGAAAAGGCAACAGTCCCCCTGCGCACAGCAAGATCCCACAAACGGCACCCTGATCGTCGCAACTGGCCCTGTGAGCGTGCATGCATCTCTGTAAAAGTGACGGCTCCTGGCTCCTCTTTGGCAGCCAGCTGGGAGGTGGGTTCCAGAAATCAGTGCCTCCGACAGCACCGCGCACCCTGGGGACACCTGCGGGCACATCGACCTGCCTTCTGTGGAACAGGAGGGTGCGCGGTATGAGCGGGGGGGAGGTTTCAGAGTGCTCTTACCTGACCTGTGAAGGGCCTGTGAGATTCTGTGCAACTGTGAATTAGTGGCTGGATCATTTGGGAAGGCAAATGAATTGTGGATTGTTGTCTCCATCAAACAATGGAAGTACACAGAGACAATTCCAGTTTCAGAAAAAGAAGTGATCTTGTCAAGACTGTGGTTAACAAGAGAGAGATAATTGATTTATAATAAATCCTTAAAGTATGATTAATTGAGTATGATTTTCAATTATCTGTGCTGTGCTAATGATGATAACGTGAGGTGAGACTCAGAGTCTGTGGTTTCATTCACTGTACAGTCCCAGGATTGGGCTTTTTAATTCAAACCTTTCCACAGGCAGGATTTATTTTTTGATTGGAGATAAATTAGGGCTGCAGGGGGAGGAATCGACAAGAGGGCCCTGGTGAGTTAAGTCTCTGAGCCCAGTATCACCTCCCCATCATTCTGCTATTGTCAAGGCCATCTGCTCCATTCAACCCAGGATGAATGCAATTACTGGCACGTAGTCAATCACAGCAGTGTGTGAGACAGGGAGAGAGAGTGACTGAGAGAGAGAGAGAGACATTGAGAGAATACATGTCGATGAGTGTGTATCGTTTGGGTACAGTCCCACACACACTGACTCTCACTGGGGTAGAGTCCCACACACACACTGACTCTCACTGGGGTACAGTCCCACACACACTGACTCTCACTGGGGTAGAGTCCCACACACACACTGACTCTCACTGGGGTACAGTCCCACACACACACTGACTCTCACTGGGGTACGGTCCCACACACACACTGACTCACTGGGGTACAGTCCCACACACACTGACTCTCACTGGGGTACAGTCCCACACACACACTGACTCTCACTGGGGCACAGTCCCGCACATACTGACCCTCACTGGGGTACGGTCCCACACACACACACTGACTCTCATTGGGGTACAGTCCCACACACACTGGCTCTCACTGGGGTACAGTCCCACACACACTGACTCTCACTGGGGTACGGTCCCACACACACTGAATCTCACTGGGGTACAGTCCCACTCACGCTGACTCTCACTGGGGTACGGTCCCACACACACACTGACTCTCACTGGGGTACAGTCCCACACACACACTGACTCTCACTGGGGTACAATCCCACACACACACTGACTCTCTCTGGGGGACAGTCCCACACACACACTGACTCTCACTGGGGTACAGTCCCACACACACACTGACTCTCACTGGGGACGGATCCCACACACACACTGACTCTCACCGGGGTACGGTCCCACACACACACTGACTCTCACTGGGGTACAGTCCCACACACACACTGACTCTCACTGGGGCACAGTCCCACACACACACTGACTCTCACTGGGGTACGGATCCCACACACACACTGACTCTCACCGGGGTACGGTGCCACACACACACTGACTCTCTCTGGGGTACGGTCCCACACACACACAGACTCTCACTGGGGTACAGTCCCACACACACACTATCACTGTGATACAGTCCCACAAACACACTGACTCTCACTGGGGTACAGTCCCACACACACACTGACTCTCACTGGGGGACAGTCCCACACACACACTGACTCTCACTGGGGTACAGTCCCACACACACACTGACTCTCACCGGGGTACAGGCCCACGCACACAGACTCTCACTGGGGTACAGTCCCACACACACACTGACTCTCACTGGGGTACGGTCCCACACACACACAGACTCTCACTGGGGGAAAGTCCCACACACACACTGACTCTCACTGGGGGACAGTCCCACACACACACTGACTCTCACTGGGGTACGGTCCCACACACACACAGACTCTCACTGGGGGAAAGTCCCACACACACACTGACTCTCACTGGGGTACGGATCCCACACACACACTGACTCTCACCGGGGTACAGGCCCACGCACACAGACTCTCACTGGGGTACAGTCCGACACACACACTGTCTTTCACTGGGATACAGTCCCACACACACACTGACTCTCACTGGGATACAGTCCCACACACACACTGACTCTCACTGGGCTACAGTCCCACACACACACTGACTCACTGGGGTACAGTCCCACACACACACTGGCTCTCACTGGGGTACAGTCCCACACACACTGACTCTCACTGGGGTACACCCCCACACACACACTGACTCTCACTGGGGTACAGTCCCACACACACGCACTGACTCTCACTGGGATACAGTCCCACACACACACTGACTCACTGGGGTACAGTCCCACACACACACTGACTCTCACTGGGATACAGTCCCACACACACACTGACTCTCACTGGGATACAGTCCCACACACACACTGACTCTCACTGGGCTACAGTCCCACACACACACTGACTCACTGGGGTACAGTCCCACACACACACAGGCTCTCACTGGGGTACAGTCCCACACACACTGACTCTCACTGGGGTACACCCCCACACACACACTGACTCTCACTGGGGTACAGTCCCACACACACGCACTGACTCTCACTGGGGGACAGTCCCACACACACACTGACTCTCACTGGGGTACAGTCCCACACACACACTGACTCTCACTGGAGTACAGTCCCACACACACACTGACTCTCACTGGGGTACAGTCCCGCATACACACTGACTCTCACTGGGGTACAGTCCCACACACACACTGACTCTCACTGGGATACGATCCCACACACACACTGACTCTCACCGGGGTACGGTCCCACACACACACTGACTCTCACTGGGGTACAGTCCCACACACACACTGACTCTCACTGGAGTACGGTCCCACACACAAACTGACTCTCGCTGGGGTATGGTCTCACACACACACTGAATCTCACTGGGGTACAGTCCCACACACACACTGACTCTCACTGGGGTAGGGTCTCACACACACACTGACTCTCAGTGGGGTACAGACCCACACACACTGACACTCACTGGAGTACGGTCCCACACACAAACTGACTCTCGCTGGGGTATGGTCTCACACACACACTAAATCTCACTGGGGTACAGTCCCACACACAAACTGACTCTCGCTGGGGTATGGTCTCACACACACACTAAATCTCACTGGGGTACAGTCCCACACACAAACTGACTCTCGCTGGGGTATGGTCTCACACACACACTGACTCTCACTGGGGTATGGTCTCACACACACACTGAATCTCACTGGGGTACAGTCCCACACACACACGGACCCTCACTGGGGTACAGTCCCACACACACACTGACTCTCACTGGGGTACGGTCCCACACACACACTGACTCTCACTGGGGACGGATCCCACACACACACTGACTCTCACCGGGGTACGGTCCCACACACACACTGACTCTCACTGGGGTACAGTCCCACACACACACTGACTCTCACTGGGGTACAGTCCCACACACACACTGACTCTCACTGGGGTACGGATCCCACACACACACTGACTCTCACCGGGGTACGGTGCCACACACACACTGACTCTCTCTGGGGTACGGTCCCACACACACACACAGACTCTCACTGGGGTACAGTCCCACACACACACTGACTCTCACTGGGGTACAGTCCCACACACACACAGACTCTCACTGGGGTACAGTCCCACATACACACTGACTCTCACTGGGGACGGATCCCACACACACACTGACTCTCACCGGGGTACGGTCCCACACACACACTGACTCTCACTGGGGTACAGTCCCACACACACACTGACTCTCACTGGGGTACAGTCCCACACACACACTGACTCTCACTGGGGTACGGATCCCACACACACACTGACTCTCACCGGGGTACGGTGCCACACACACACTGACTCTCACTGGGGTACAGTCCCACACACACACTGACTCTCTCTGGGGTACGGATCCCACACACACACAGACTCTCACTGGGGGACAGTCCCACACACACACTGACTCTCACTGGGGTACGGATCCCACACACACACTGACTCTCACCGGGGTACAGGCCCACGCACACAGACTCTCACTGGGGTACAGTCCGACACACACACTGACTCTCACTGGGATACAGTCCCACACACACACTGACTCTCACTGGGCTACAGTCCCACACACACACTGACTCACTGGGGTACAGTCCCACACACACACAGGCTCTCACTGGGGTACAGTCCCACACACACTGACTCTCACTGGGGTACACCCCCACACACACACTGACTCTCACTGGGGTACAGTCCCACACACACGCACTGACTCTCACTGGGGGACAGTCCCACACACACACTGACTCTCACTGGGGTACAGTCCCACACACACTGACTATGACTGGGGTACGGTCCCACACTCACACTGACTCTCACTGGGATACAGTCCCACACACACACTGACTCTCACTGGGCTACAGTCCCACACACACACTGACTCACGGGGGTACAGTCCCACACACACTGACTCTCACTGGGGTACAGTCCCACACACACACTGACTCTCACTGGAGTACAGTCCCACACACACTCTGACTCTCACTGGGGTACAGTCCCACACACACTGACTCTCACTGGGGTACAATCCCACACACACACTGACTCTCACTGGGGTACGGTCCCACACACACACTGACTCTCAATGGGATACAGTCCCACACACACACTGACTCTCACTGGGGTACGGTCCCACACACACAGTGACTCTCACTGGGGTACAGTCCCACACACACACTGACTCTCACTGGGGTACAGTCCCACACACACACTGACTCACTTGGGTACAGTCCCACACACACACTGGTTCTCACTGGGGTACAGTCCCACACACACTGACTCTCACTGGGGTACACCCCCACACACACACAGACTCTCACTGGGGTACAGTCCCACACACACACACTGACTCTCACTGGGGGACAGTCCCACACACACACTGACTCTCACTGGGGTAGAGTCCCACACACACTGACTATGACTGGGGTACGGTCCCACACTCACTGACTCTCACTGGGATACAGTCCCACACACACACTGACTCTCACTGCGCTACAGTCCCACACGCGCACTGAGTCTCTGGGGTACAGTCCCACACACACACTGACTCTGAGTGGGGTACAGTCCCACACCCACTGACTCTCACTGGGGTACAGTCCCACACACACACTGCCTCTCACTGGGGTACAGTCCCACACACACACTGACTCTCAGTGGGGTACAGTCCCACACACACTGACTCTCACTGGGGTACAGTCCCACACACACACTGACTCTCACTGGGGTATGGTCCCACACACACACTGACTCTCACTGGAGTACAGTCCCACACACACACTGACTCTCACTGGGGTATAGTCCCACACACACACTGACTCTCACTGGGGGACGGTCGCACACACACAGTGTCTCTCACTGGGGTACAGTCCCACACACACACTGACTCTGACTGGGGTACAGTCCCACACACACTGACTCTCACTGGGATACAGTCCCACACACACACTGACTCTCACTGGGGTACGGTCCCACACACACACTGACTCTCACTGGGGTACAGTCCCACACACACAGTGACTCTCACTGGGGTACGGTCCCACACACACACTGACTCTCACTGGGGTACAGTCCCACACACACAC
Organism: Stegostoma tigrinum; assembly: GCF_030684315.1. Taxonomy (NCBI): domain Eukaryota; kingdom Metazoa; phylum Chordata; class Chondrichthyes; order Orectolobiformes; family Stegostomatidae; genus Stegostoma; species Stegostoma tigrinum. The sequence goes on from NC_081398.1 coordinate 2,384,136, forward strand.
TGACTCTCACTGGGGTACGATCCCACACACACACTGACTCTCACTGGGGTACAGTCCCACACACACAGTGATTCTCACTGGGGTACGTTCCCACACACACACTGACTCTCACTGGGGTACAGTCCCACACACACACTGTATCTCACTGGGGTACAGTCCCACACACACACTGTCTTTCACTGGGGTACAGTCCCACATACACACTGACACTCACTGGGATACAGTCCCAGACACACACTGACTCTCACTGGGGTACAGCCCCACACACACACTGTCTCTCACTGGGGTACAGTCCCACACACACACTGTCTCTCACTGGGGTTCAGTCCCACACACACACTGACTCTCACTGGGGTACGGTCCCACACACACACTGACACTCACTGTGGTACGGTCCCACACACACTGACTCTCACTGGGATACAGTCCCACACACACACTGACTCTCACTGGGGTATGGTCTCACACACACACTGTATCTCACTGGGGTACAGTCCCACATTCACACTGACTCTCACTGGGGTACAGTCCCACACACACTGACTCTCACTGGGGTACAGTCCCACATACACACTGACACTCACTGGGATACAGTCCCACACACACACTGACTCTCAGTGGGGTACAGCCCCACACACACACTGACTCTCACTGGGGTACAGTCCCACACACACACTGACTCTCAATGGGGTACAGTCCCACACACACACTGACTCTCAATGGGGTACAGTCCCACACACACACTGACTCTTACTGGGGTACGGTCCCACACGCACACACTGTGTGTTTCTGGGATCTGCTTTGATCGGTGCTTTTCTCACCGTCCCTGGGAATAGTAAAGTGGCTGTGCTGTGTTTTCTGGCCTCCGGAGCATGTGAGAGGTGCCATCGAAATGTAAACTCTTTGCTTCTCTAAGTATGTGTCCTGCTGAGCCCCGGGAAGCTCCTGAATGTGATCCCTCACTTAGTGGAATGGTTGACACAGAGGGAAATTGACAGTGTTATTAGAGACGCTGAATTACGGCGAGTGTATGGGAGCTGGAGGAGCGTATTCGGCCCCTCAACTCATGCAGCAGATACCTGTTTCGATTTGTTCTCTCGGCTCAGAAAGGTCTCGTGCTTTCGCATTTCAAATTAATTCAGCACCTATTGCCCTATTCTGGGGAGAGAGACCCACCAGGGAGGTGTCGCACCCTGTATTCCCACAGAATGGTCTGGCAGTGGCTGGCAGTGTGCTGCCCCTGCAGTTGAGCAGCAGCAAAGGCCTGGTGGCGGGGATGGGGCAGGACTTGATGGCTTGAGCCCAGACGCTGACAAACCAGACCTGAACTTGGGCTGTGAAAACCCAGCTCACCCCCTACACCCTCTCCAAGCATGAAGAGCAACAAACAAACAGAGCTGCAGATCTCCTCAATGGTTCAGATGATGCCCCACCAGATCGAGCAACTCCATCACACCCTGAGCAGCAACCCCCACCGACCAACCACACAGACAGTCACCCAAGGCAGGGGGTATCGAACCCAGGCCTCTGGGTGCTATGAGGCAGATGTGCTAACCACCGAGCCACTGTGCTCTGTCCCTGGTGCCCAGCCGACATGTCTTCAAACCACGTTCTTTCACACCGTTGACCACAACAACCATTTGCATTTACTTAGCGTCTGATTTCTGGTGCCGCATCGTGGTGCTGCCCCCCGACCTCCCCCAATGATCAATTGCCTGTACTTCGACAGCACGCGCCCCCACCCCCACCCCATCATGACGAGTGTGATGTTGGCCAGGCTGACGTCAGGAGCGTGCAAAAGGACGAGGGAGGTGGAGGGGTTGAGCGGGTGGTTCAGACTTGAGGCACCTGCAGGCACAGCTTCAGGGCGATGGAAATCAGGGGATACTCCCCAGGCTGAGACTGGAGGACGGCTGTAAAAGCTGGAGGGGGTGACAGAGTTAGGGAGGGGGTGTAGGGGCTGGAGGGGGTGACAGAGATAGGGAGGGGGTGTAGGGGGCTGGAGGGGGTGACAGAGTTAGGGAGGGGGTGTAGGGGCTGGAGGGGGTGACAGAGATAGGGAGGGGGTGTAGGGGGCTGGAGTGGGTGACAGAGATAGGGAGGGGGTGTAGGGGCTGGAGGGGGTGACAGGGATAGGGAGGGGGTGTAGGGGCTGGAGGGGGTGACAGAGTTAGGGAGGGGGTGTAGGGGCTGGAGGGGGTGACAGGGATAGGGAGGGGGTGTAGGGGGCTGGAGTGGGTGACAGAGATAGGGAGGGGGTGTAGGGGCTGGAGGGGGTGACAGGGATAGGGAGGGGGTGTAGGGGGCCGGAGGGGGTGACAGAGATAGGGAGGGGGTGTAGGGGGCTGGAGTGGGTGACAGAGATAGGGAGGGGGTGTAGGGGGCTGGAGTGGGTGACAGAGATAGGGAGGGGGTGTAGGGGCTGGAGGGGGTGTAGGGGCTGGGGGGGTGACAGAGATAGGGAGGGGTGTAGGGGCTGGAGGGGGTGACAGAGATAGGGAGGGGGTGTAGGGGCTGGAGGGGGTTACAGAGTTAGGGAGGTGCTGTCGGGGCTGGAGGGGGTGACAGGGTTAGGGAGTGGGTGTAGGGGGCTGGAGTGGGTGACAGAGATAGGGAGGGGGTGTAGGGGCTGGAGGGGGTGACAGGGATAGGGAGGGCGTGTAGGGGGCCGGAGGGGGTGACAGAGATAGGGAGGGGGTGTAGGGGCTGGAGGGGGTTACAGAGTTAGGGAGGTGCTGTCGGGGCTGGAGGGGGTGACAGGGTTAGGGAGGGGGTGTAGGGGCTGGAGGGGGTGACAGGGATAGGGAGGGGGTGTAGGGGCTGGAGGAGGTGACAGGGATAGGGAGGGGGTGTAGGGGCTGGAGGGGGTGACAGAGATAGGGAGGGGGTGTAGGGGCTGGAGGGTGTGACAGAGATAGGGAGGGGTGTAGGGGCTGGAAGAGGTGACAGAGATAGGGAGGGGGTGTAGGGGCTGGAGGGGGTGACAGGGATAGGGAGGGGGTGTAGGGGCTGGAGGGGGTGACAGAGATAGGGAGGGGGTGTAGGGGCTGGAAGAGGTGACAGAGATAGGGAGGGGTGTAGGAGCTGGAGGGGGTGACAGAGATAGGGAGGGGGTGTAAGGCCCAGGTGAGGTGACAGACATAGGGAGGGGGATGTGTCTGGGTGGTAAGCTCTGTGGGTCAGTGTGGATTTGTTGGGCCAAAGTACCTGTTTCCACACTGTAGGATTCTATGATCACGATGAAGAGTGGCATTCAAAGATGTGAATGAGAGGAAGCGCTGTTTGTGAACATCTGCTGCCAGCCGCAGGCTGAGCCGATGGGGCAGTATGTTCGGGCTGGACCCAGCCACAGGGCGTGCCAAGGGGGCAGTGTGTGCAGGCTGGACCGAGCTGCAGGCTGAGCTGATGGGGCAGTATCCCAGTGAGAGTCAGTGTGTGTGTGGGACTGTACCCCAGTGAGAGTCAGTGTGTGTGTGGGACCGTACCCCAGTGAGAGTCAGTGTGTGTGTGGGACTGTACCCCAGTGAGAGTCAGTGTGTGTGTGGGACTGTACCCCAGTCAGACTCAGTGTGTGTGTGGGACCGTACCCCAGTGAGAGTCACTGTGTGTGTGGCACTGTATCCCAGTGAGAGTCAGTGTGTGTGTGGGACTGTACCCCAGTGAGAGTCAGTGTGTGCGGGACTGTACCACAGTGAGAGTCAGTGTGTGTGTGGGACCGTACCCCAGTGAGAGTCAGTGTGTGTGTGGGACTGTACCCCAGTGAGAGTCAGTGTGTGTGTGGGCCTGTACCCCAGTGAGGGTCAGTGTGTGTGTGGGACCGTCCCCCAGTGAGAGTCAGTGTGTGTGTGGGACCGTATCCCAGTGAGAGTCAGTGTGTGTGGGACTGTACCCCAGTGAGAGTCAGTGTGTGTGTGGGACTGTACCCCAGTGAGAGTCAGTGTGTGTGTGGGACTGTACCCCAGTGAGAGTTAGTGTGTGTGTGGGACTGTACCCCAGTGAGTGTCAGTGTGTGTGTGGGACCGTACCCCAGTGAGAGTCAGTGTGTGTCTGTGTGAGACTGTACCCCAGCGAGAGTCAGTGTGTGTGTAGGACTGTACCCCAGTGAGAGTCAGTGTGTGTGTGGGACTGTACCCCAGTGAGAGTCAGTGTGTGTGTGGGACTGTACCCCAGTGAGAGTCAGTGAGTGTGGGACTGTAACCCAGTGAGAGTCAGTGTGTGTGTGGGACTGTACTCCAGTGAGAGTTAGTGCATGTGTGGGACTGTACCCCAGTGAGTGTCAGTGTGTGTGTGGGACCGTACCCCAGTGAGAGTCAGTGTGTGTCTGTGTGGGACCGTACCCCAGTGAGAGTCAGTGTGTGTGTGAGCATGTACCCCAGTGAGAGTCAGTGTGAATGTGGGACCGTAGATCAGTGAGAGTCAGTGTGTGTGTGTGACTGTACCCCAGTGAGAGTCAGTGTGTGTATGGGAGTGTACCCCAGTGAGAGTCAGTGTGTGTGTGGGACTGTACCCCAGTGAGAGTCAGTGTGTGTGGGACTGTATCCCAGTGAGAGTCAGTGTGTGTGTGGGACTGTACCCCAGTGAGAGTCAGTGTGTGTGTGGGACCGTACCCCAGTGAGAGTCAGTGTGTGTGTGGGACCGTTCACCAGTGAGAGTCAGTGTGTGTGTGGGATTGTATCCCAGTGAGAGTCAGTATGTGTGTGGGACTGTACCCCAGTGAGAGTCAGTGTGTGTGTGGGACTGTACTCCAGTGAGAGTCAGTGTGTGTGTGGGACTGTACCTCAGTGAGAGTCAGTGTGTTTGGGACTGTACCCCACTGAGAGTCAGTGTGTGTGTGGGACTGTACCCCAGTGAGCCAGTGTGTTTGTGTGACTGTAGCCCAGTGAGAGTCAGTGTGTGTGTGGGACTGTATCCCAGTGAGAGTCAGTGTGTGTGTGGGACCGTACCCCAGTGAGAGTCAGTGTGTGTGGGACTGTATCCCAGTGACAGTGTGTGTGTGGGACTGTACCCCAGTGAGGGTCAGTGTGTGTGTGGGACCGTACCCCAGTGAGAGTCAGTGTGTGTGTGGGACCGTTGCCCAGTGAGAGTCAGTGTGTGTGTGGGATTGTATCCCAGTGAGAGTCAGTATGTGTGTGGGACTGTACCCCAGTGAGGGTCAGTGTGTGTGTGGGACTGTACTCCTGTGAGAGTCAGTGTGTGTGTGGGACTGTACCTCAGTGAGAGTCAGTGTGTGTGGGACTGTACCCCACTGAGAGTCAGTGTGTGTGTGGACTGTACCCCAGTGAGCCAGTGTGTGTGTGGTACTGTAGCCCAGTGAGAGTCAGTGTGTGTGTGGGACTGTATCCCAGTGAGAGTCAGTGAGTGTTGGACCGTACCCCAGTGAGAGTCAGTGTGTGTGGGACTGTACCCCAGTGAGAGTCAGTGTGTGTGTGGGACTGTATCCCAGTGACAGTGTGTGTGTGGGACTGTACCCCAGTGAGGGTCAGTGTGTGTGTGGGACCGTACCCCAGAGAGAGTCAGTGTGTGTGTGGGACCGTACCCCAGTGAGAGTCAGTGTGTGTGTGGGACCGTACCCCAGTGAGAGTCAGTGTGTGTGTGGGACTGTAGCCCAGTGAGAGTCAGCGTGTGTGTGGGACTGTACCCCAGTGAGAGTCAATGTGTGTGGGACCATACCCCAGTGAGAGTCAGTGTGTGTGTGGGACTGTACCCCAGTGAGAGTCAGTGTGTGTGGGAGTGTATAGCAGTGAGACTCAGTGTTTGTTTGGGACTGTACCCCAGTGAGAGTCAGTGTGTGTGGGACTGTATCCCAGTGAGGGTCAGTGTGTGTGTTGGACTGTACCCCAGTCAGAGTCAGTGTGTGTGTGGGAGTGTATCTCAGTGAGAGTCAGTGTGTGTGTGGGACCGTACCCCAGTGAGAGTCCATGTGTGTGTGGGACTGTACCCCAGTGAGAGTCAGTGTGTGTGTGGGACTGTACCACAGTGAGAGTCAGTGTGTGTGTGGGACCGTACCCCAGTGAGAGTCAGTGTGTGTGTGGGACCGTACCCAAGTCAGAGTCAGTGTGTGTGTGTGGGACTGTACCCCAGTCAGAGTCAGTGTGTGTGTGGGAGTGTATCCCAGTGAGAGTCAGTGTGTGTGTTGGAGTGTATGCCAGTGAGAGTCAGTGTGTGTGTGTGACTGTACCCCAGTGAGAGTCAGTGTGTGTGTGTGTGACTGTACCCCAGTGAGAGTCAGTGTGTGTGTGTGTGACTGTACCCCAGTGAGAGTCAGAGTGTGTGTGAGGACTGTACCCCAGTGAGAGTCAGTGTGTGTGTGGGACCGTACCCCAGTGACAGTCAGTGTGTGTGTGTGTGTGGGACTGTACACCAGTGAGAGTCAGTGTTTGTGTGGGACCGTACCCCAGTGAGAGTCAGTGTGTGTGTGAGATTATACCCCTGTGAAAGTCAGTGTGTGTGGGACTGTACCCCAGTCAGAGTCAGTGTGTGTGTGGGACCGTACCCCAGTGAGAGTCAGTGTGTGTGGGACTGTACCCCTGTCAGAGTCAGTGTGTGTGTGGGAGTGTATCCCAGTGAGAGTCAGTGTGTGTGTGGGACCGTACCCCAGTGAGAGTCAGTGTGTGTGTGGGACTGTACCCCATTGAGAGTCAGTGTGTGTGTGAGACTGTACCCCAGCGAGAGTCAGTGTGTGTGTGGGAGTGTATCCCAGTGAGAGTCAGTGTTTGTGTGGGACCGTACCCCAGTGAGTGTCAGTGCGTGTGTGGGACTGTACCCCAGTGAGAGTCAGTGTGTGTGTGGGACTGTACCCCAGTGTGAGTCAGTGTGTGTGTGGGACTGTACCCCAGTGAGAGTCAGTGTGTGTGTGGGACCGTACCCCAGTGAGAGTCAGTGTGTGTGTGGGACTGTACCCCAGTGAGAGTCAGTGTGTGTGTGGGACTGTACCCCAGTGAGAGTCAGTGTGTGTGTGGGACCGTACCCCAGTGAGAGTCTGTGTGTGGGACTGTACCCCAGTGAGAGTCAGTGTGTCTGTGGGACTGTACCCCAGTGAGAGTCAGTGTGTGTGTGGGACTGTACCCCACTGAGAGTCAGTGTGTGTGTGGGATCGGACCCCAGTGAGAGTCAGTGTGTGTGGGAGTGTACCCCAGTGAGAGTCAGTGTGTGTGTGGGATTGTACCCCAGTGAGAGTCAGTGTGTGTGTGGGACTGTACCCCAGTGAGAGTCAGTGTGTGTGTGGGACTGTACCCCAGTGAGAGTCAGTGTGTGTGTGGGACCGTACCCCAGTGAGAGTCAGTGTGTGTGTGGGACCGTACCCCAGTGAGAGTCAGTGTGTGTGTGGGACTGTACCCCAGTGAGAGTCAGTGTGTGTGTGGGACTGTACCCCAGTGAGAGTCAGTGTGTGTGTGTGGGACCGTACCCCAGTGAGAGTCAGTGTGTGTGTGGGATTGTACCCCAGTGAGAGTCAGTGTGTGTGTGGGACTGTACCCCAGTGAGAGTCAGTGTGTGTGTGGGACCGTACCCCAGTGAGAGTCTGTGTGTGGGACTGTACCCCAGTGAGAGTCAGTGTGTCTGTGGGACTGTACCCCAGTGGGAGTCAGTGTGTGTGTGGGACTGTACCCCAGTGAGAGTCAGTGTGTGTGTGGGACCGTACCCCAGTGAGAGTCAGTGCGTGTGTGGGACCGTACCCCAGTGAGAGTCAGTGTGTGTGTGGGACCGTACCCCAGTGAGAGTCAGTGTGTGTGTGGGACCGTACCCCAGTGAGAGTCAGTGTGTGTGTGGGACCGTACCCCAGTGAGAGTCAGTGTGTGTGTGGGACTGTACCCCAGTGAGAGTCAGTGTGTGTGTGGGACTGTACCCCAGTGAGAGTCAGTGTGTGTGTGGGACTGTACCCCAGTGAGAGTCAGTGTGTGTGTGGGACCGTACCCCAGTGAGAGTCTGTGTGTGGGACTGTACCCCAGTGAGAGTCAGTGTGTCTGTGGGACTGTACCCCAGTGAGAGTCAGTGTGTGTGTGGGACTGTACCCCACTGAGAGTCAGTGTGTGTGTGGGACTGTACCCCACTGAGAGTCAGTGTGTGTGTGGGATCGTACCCCAGTGAGAGTCAGTGTGTGTGTGGGACCGTACCCCAGTGAGAGTCAGTGTGTGTGTGGGACTGTACCCCAGTGAGAGTCAGTGTGTGTGTGGGACTGTACCCCAGTGAGAGTCAGTGTGTGTGTGTGGGACCGTACCCCAGTGAGAGTCAGTGTGTGTGTGGGATTGTACCCCAGTGAGAGTCAGTGTGTGTGTGGGACTGTACCCCAGTGAGAGTCAGTGTGTGTGTGGGACCGTACCCCAGTGAGAGTCTGTGTGTGGGACTGTACCCCAGTGAGAGTCAGTGTGTCTGTGGGACTGTACCCCAGTGGGAGTCAGTGTGTGTGTGGGACTGTACCCCAGTGAGAGTCAGTGTGTGTGTGGGACCGTACCCCAGTGAGAGTCAGTGCGTGTGTGGGACCGTACCCCAGTGAGAGTCAGTGTGTGTGTGGGACCGTACCCCAGTGAGAGTCAGTGTGTGTGTGGGACCGTACCCCAGTGAGAGTCAGTGTGTGTGTGGGACTGTACCCCAGTGAGAGTCAGTGTGTGTGTGGGACTGTACCCCAGTGAGAGTCAGTGTGTGTGTGGGACTGTACCCCAGTGAGAGTCAGTGTGTGTGTGGGACCGTACCCCAGTGAGAGTCTGTGTGTGGGACTGTACCCCAGTGAGAGTCAGTGTGTCTGTGGGACTGTACCCCAGTGAGAGTCAGTGTGTGTGTGGGACCGTACCCCAGTGAGAGTCAGTGTGTGTGTGGGACTGTACCCCAGTGAGAGTCAGTGTGTGTGTGGGCCTGTACCCCAGTGAGGGTCAGTGTGTGTGTGGGACCGTCCCCCAGTGAGAGTCAGTGTGTGTGTGGGACCGTATCCCAGTGAGAGTCAGTGTGTGTGGGACTGTACCCCAGTGAGAGTCAGTGTGTGTGTGGGACTGTACCCCAGTGAGAGTCAGTGTGTGTGTGGGACTGTACCCCAGTGAGAGTTAGTGTGTGTGTGGGACTGTACCCCAGTGAGTGTCAGTGTGTGTGTGGGACCGTACCCCAGTGAGAGTCAGTGTGTGTCTGTGTGAGACTGTACCCCAGCGAGAGTCAGTGTGTGTGTAGGACTGTACCCCAGTGAGAGTCAGTGTGTGTGTGGGACTGTACCCCAGTGAGAGTCAGTGTGTGTGTGGGACTGTACCCCAGTGAGAGTCAGTGAGTGTGGGACTGTAACCCAGTGAGAGTCAGTGTGTGTGTGGGACTGTACTCCAGTGAGAGTTAGTGCATGTGTGGGACTGTACCCCAGTGAGTGTCAGTGTGTGTGTGGGACCGTACCCCAGTGAGAGTCAGTGTGTGTCTGTGTGGGACCGTACCCCAGTGAGAGTCAGTGTGTGTGTGAGCATGTACCCCAGTGAGAGTCAGTGTGAATGTGGGACCGTAGATCAGTGAGAGTCAGTGTGTGTGTGTGACTGTACCCCAGTGAGAGTCAGTGTGTGTATGGGAGTGTATCCCAGTGAGAGTCAGTGTGTGTGTGGGACTGTACCCCAGTGAGAGTCAGTGTGTGTGGGACTGTATCCCAGTGAGAGTCAGTGTGTGTGTGGGACTGTACCCCAGTGAGAGTCAGTGTGTGTGTGGGACCGTACCCCAGTGAGAGTCAGTGTGTGTGTGGGACCGTTCACCAGTGAGAGTCAGTGTGTGTGTGGGATTGTATCCCAGTGAGAGTCAGTATGTGTGTGGGACTGTACCCCAGTGAGAGTCAGTGTGTGTGTGGGACTGTACTCCAGTGAGAGTCAGTGTGTGTGTGGGACTGTACCTCAGTGAGAGTCAGTGTGTTTGGGACTGTACCCCACTGAGAGTCAGTGTGTGTGTGGGACTGTACCCCAGTGAGCCAGTGTGTTTGTGTGACTGTAGCCCAGTGAGAGTCAGTGTGTGTGTGGGACTGTATCCCAGTGAGAGTCAGTGTGTGTGTGGGACCGTACCCCAGTGAGAGTCAGTGTGTGTGGGACTGTATCCCAGTGACAGTGTGTGTGTGGGACTGTACCCCAGTGAGGGTCAGTGTGTGTGTGGGACCGTACCCCAGTGAGAGTCAGTGTGTGTGTGGGACCGTTGCCCAGTGAGAGTCAGTGTGTGTGTGGGATTGTATCCCAGTGAGAGTCAGTATGTGTGTGGGACTGTACCCCAGTGAGGGTCAGTGTGTGTGTGGGACTGTACTCCTGTGAGAGTCAGTGTGTGTGTGGGACTGTACCTCAGTGAGAGTCAGTGTGTGTGGGACTGTACCCCACTGAGAGTCAGTGTGTGTGTGGACTGTACCCCAGTGAGCCAGTGTGTGTGTGGTACTGTAGCCCAGTGAGAGTCAGTGTGTGTGTGGGACTGTATCCCAGTGAGAGTCAGTGAGTGTTGGACCGTACCCCAGTGAGAGTCAGTGTGTGTGGGACTGTACCCCAGTGAGAGTCAGTGTGTGTGTGGGACTGTATCCCAGTGACAGTGTGTGTGTGGGACTGTACCCCAGTGAGGGTCAGTGTGTGTGTGGGACCGTACCCCAGAGAGAGTCAGTGTGTGTGTGGGACCGTACCCCAGTGAGAGTCAGTGTGTGTGTGGGACCGTACCCCAGTGAGAGTCAGTGTGTGTGTGGGACTGTAGCCCAGTGAGAGTCAGCGTGTGTGTGGGACTGTACCCCAGTGAGAGTCAATGTGTGTGGGACCATACCCCAGTGAGAGTCAGTGTGTGTGTGGGACTGTACCCCAGTGAGAGTCAGTGTGTGTGGGAGTGTATAGCAGTGAGACTCAGTGTTTGTTTGGGACTGTACCCCAGTGAGAGTCAGTGTGTGTGGGACTGTATCCCAGTGAGGGTCAGTGTGTGTGTTGGACTGTACCCCAGTCAGAGTCAGTGTGTGTGTGGGAGTGTATCTCAGTGAGAGTCAGTGTGTGTGTGGGACCGTACCCCAGTGAGAGTCCATGTGTGTGTGGGACTGTACCCCAGTGAGAGTCAGTGTGTGTGTGGGACTGTACCACAGTGAGAGTCAGTGTGTGTGTGGGACCGTACCCCAGTGAGAGTCAGTGTGTGTGTGGGACCGTACCCAAGTCAGAGTCAGTGTGTGTGTGTGGGACTGTACCCCAGTCAGAGTCAGTGTGTGTGTGGGAGTGTATCCCAGTGAGAGTCAGTGTGTGTGTTGGAGTGTATGCCAGTGAGAGTCAGTGTGTGTGTGTGACTGTACCCCAGTGAGAGTCAGTGTGTGTGTGTGTGACTGTACCCCAGTGAGAGTCAGTGTGTGTGTGTGTGACTGTACCCCAGTGAGAGTCAGAGTGTGTGTGAGGACTGTACCCCAGTGAGAGTCAGTGTGTGTGTGGGACCGTACCCCAGTGACAGTCAGTGTGTGTGTGTGTGTGGGACTGTACACCAGTGAGAGTCAGTGTTTGTGTGGGACCGTACCCCAGTGAGAGTCAGTGTGTGTGTGAGATTATACCCCTGTGAAAGTCAGTGTGTGTGGGACTGTACCCCAGTCAGAGTCAGTGTGTGTGTGGGACCGTACCCCAGTGAGAGTCAGTGTGTGTGGGACTGTACCCCTGTCAGAGTCAGTGTGTGTGTGGGAGTGTATCCCAGTGAGAGTCAGTGTGTGTGTGGGACCGTACCCCAGTGAGAGTCAGTGTGTGTGTGGGACTGTACCCCATTGAGAGTCAGTGTGTGTGTGAGACTGTACCCCAGCGAGAGTCAGTGTGTGTGTGGGAGTGTATCCCAGTGAGAGTCAGTGTTTGTGTGGGACCGTACCCCAGTGAGTGTCAGTGCGTGTGTGGGACTGTACCCCAGTGAGAGTCAGTGTGTGTGTGGGACTGTACCCCAGTGTGAGTCAGTGTGTGTGTGGGACTGTACCCCAGTGAGAGTCAGTGTGTGTGTGGGACCGTACCCCAGTGAGAGTCAGTGTGTGTGTGGGACTGTACCCCAGTGAGAGTCAGTGTGTGTGTGGGACTGTACCCCAGTGAGAGTCAGTGTGTGTGTGGGACCGTACCCCAGTGAGAGTCTGTGTGTGGGACTGTACCCCAGTGAGAGTCAGTGTGTCTGTGGGACTGTACCCCAGTGAGAGTCAGTGTGTGTGTGGGACTGTACCCCACTGAGAGTCAGTGTGTGTGTGGGATCGTACCCCAGTGAGAGTCAGTGTGTGTGGGAGTGTACCCCAGTGAGAGTCAGTGTGTGTGTGGGATTGTACCCCAGTGAGAGTCAGTGTGTGTGTGGGACTGTACCCCAGTGAGAGTCAGTGTGTGTGTGGGACTGTACCCCAGTGAGAGTCAGTGTGTGTGTGGGACCGTACCCCAGTGAGAGTCAGTGTGTGTGTGGGACCGTACCCCAGTGAGAGTCAGTGTGTGTGTGGGACTGTACCCCAGTGAGAGTCAGTGTGTGTGTGGGACTGTACCCCAGTGAGAGTCAGTGTGTGTGTGTGGGACCGTACCCCAGTGAGAGTCAGTGTGTGTGTGGGATTGTACCCCAGTGAGAGTCAGTGTGTGTGTGGGACTGTACCCCAGTGAGAGTCAGTGTGTGTGTGGGACCGTACCCCAGTGAGAGTCTGTGTGTGGGACTGTACCCCAGTGAGAGTCAGTGTGTCTGTGGGACTGTACCCCAGTGGGAGTCAGTGTGTGTGTGGGACTGTACCCCAGTGAGAGTCAGTGTGTGTGTGGGACCGTACCCCAGTGAGAGTCAGTGCGTGTGTGGGACCGTACCCCAGTGAGAGTCAGTGTGTGTGTGGGACCGTACCCCAGTGAGAGTCAGTGTGTGTGTGGGACCGTACCCCAGTGAGAGTCAGTGTGTGTGTGGGACCGTACCCCAGTGAGAGTCAGTGTGTGTGTGGGACTGTACCCCAGTGAGAGTCAGTGTGTGTGTGGGACTGTACCCCAGTGAGAGTCAGTGTGTGTGTGGGACTGTACCCCAGTGAGAGTCAGTGTGTGTGTGGGACCGTACCCCAGTGAGAGTCTGTGTGTGGGACTGTACCCCAGTGAGAGTCAGTGTGTCTGTGGGACTGTACCCCAGTGAGAGTCAGTGTGTGTGTGGGACTGTACCCCACTGAGAGTCAGTGTGTGTGTGGGACTGTACCCCACTGAGAGTCAGTGTGTGTGTGGGATCGTACCCCAGTGAGAGTCAGTGTGTGTGTGGGACCGTACCCCAGTGAGAGTCAGTGTGTGTGTGGGACTGTACCCCAGTGAGAGTCAGTGTGTGTGTGTGGGACCGTACCCCAGTGAGAGTCAGTGTGTGTGTGGGATTGTACCCCAGTGAGAGTCAGTGTGTGTGTGGGACTGTACCCCAGTGAGAGTCAGTGTGTGTGTGGGACCGTACCCCAGTGAGAGTCTGTGTGTGGGACTGTACCCCAGTGAGAGTCAGTGTGTCTGTGGGACTGTACCCCAGTGGGAGTCAGTGTGTGTGTGGGACTGTACCCCAGTGAGAGTCAGTGTGTGTGTGGGACCGTACCCCAGTGAGAGTCAGTGCGTGTGTGGGACCGTACCCCAGTGAGAGTCAGTGTGTGTGTGGGACCGTACCCCAGTGAGAGTCAGTGTGTGTGTGGGACCGTACCCCAGTGAGAGTCAGTGTGTGTGTGGGACCGTACCCCAGTGAGAGTCAGTGTGTGTGTGGGACTGTACCCCAGTGAGAGTCAGTGTGTGTGTGGGACTGTACCCCAGTGAGAGTCAGTGTGTGTGTGGGACTGTACCCCAGTGAGAGTCAGTGTGTGTGTGGGACCGTACCCCAGTGAGAGTCTGTGTGTGGGACTGTACCCCAGTGAGAGTCAGTGTGTCTGTGGGACTGTACCCCAGTGAGAGTCAGTGTGTGTGTGGGACTGTACCCCACTGAGAGTCAGTGTGTGTGTGGGACTGTACCCCACTGAGAGTCAGTGTGTGTGTGGGATCGTACCCCAGTGAGAGTCAGTGTGTGTGGGAGTGTACCCCAGTGAGAGTCAGTGTGTGTGTGGGATTGTACCCCAGTGAGAGTCAGTGTGTGTGTGGGACTGTACCCCAGTGAGAGTCAGTGTGTGTGTGGGACTGTACCCCAGTGAGAGTCAGTGTGTGTGTGGGACCGTACCCCAGTGAGAGTCTGTGTGTGGGACTGTACCCCAGTGAGAGTCAGTGTGTCTGTGGGACTGTACCCCAGTGAGAGTCAGTGTGTGTGTGGGACTGTACCCCACTGAGAGTCAGTGTGTGTGTGGGACTGTACCCCACTGAGAGTCAGTGTGTGTTTGGGATCGTACCCCAGTGAGAGTCAGTGTGTGTGGGAGTGTACCCCAGTGAGAGTCAGTGTGTGTGTGGGATTGTACCCCAGTGAGAGTCAGTGTGTGTGTGGGACTGTACCCCAGTGAGAGTCAGTGTGTGTGTGGGACCGTACCCCAGTGAGAGTCTGTGTGTGGGACTGTACCCCAGTGAGAGTCAGTGTGTCTGTGGGACTGTACCCCAGTGGGAGTCAGTGTGTGTGTAGGACTGTACCCCAGTGAGAATCAGTGTGTGTGTGGGACCGTACCCCAGTGAGAGTCAGTGCGTGTGTGGGACCGTACCCCAGTGAGAGTCAGTGTGTGTGTGGGACCGTACCCCAGTGAGAGTCAGTGCGTGTGTGGGACCGTACCCCAGTGAGAGTCAGTGTGTGTGTGGGACCGTACCCCAGTGAGAGTCAGTGTGTGTGTGGGACTGTACCCCAGTGAGAGTCAGTGTGTGTGTGGGACTGTACCCCAGTGGGAGTCAGTGTGTGTGTGGGACTGTACCCCAGTGAGAGTCAGTGTGTGTGTGTGGGACCGTACCCCAGTGGGAGTCAGTGTGTGTGTGGGACTGTACCCCAGTGAGAGTCAGTGTGTGTGGGGGACTGTACCCCAGTGAGAGTCAGTGTGTGTGTGGGACTGTACCCCAGTGAGAGTCAGTGTGTGTGTGGGACCGTACCCCAGTGAGAGTCAGTGTGTGTGTGGGACTGTACCCCAGTGAGAGTCAGTGTGTGTGTGTGGGACCGTACCCCAGTGGGAGTCAGTGTGTGTGTGGGACTGTACCCCAGTGAGAGTCAGTGTGTGTGGGGGACTGTACCCCAGTGAGAGTCAGTGTGTGTGTGGGACTGTACCCCAGTGAGAGTCAGTGTGTGTGTGGGACCGTACCCCAGTGAGAGTCAGTGTATGTGTGGGACTGTACCCCAGTGAGAGTCAGTGTGTGTGTGGGACTGTACCCCAGTGGGAGTCAGTGTGTGTGTGGGACTGTACCCCAGTGAGAGTCAGTGTGTGTGTGTGGGACCGTACCCCAGTGGGAGTCAGTGTGTGTGTGGGACTGTACCCCAGTGAGAGTCAGTGTGTGTGGGGGACTGTACCCCAGTGAGAGTCAGTGTGTGTGTGGGACTGTACCCCAGTGAGAGTCTGTGTGTGTGTGGGACTGTACCCCAGTGGGAGTCAGTGTGTGTGTGGGACTGTACCCCAGTGAGAGTCAGTGTGTGTGTGTGGGACCGTACCCCAGTGGGAGTCAGTGTGTGTGTGGGACTGTACCCCAGTGAGAGTCAGTGTGTGTGGGGGACTGTACCCCAGTGAGAGTCAGTGTGTGTGTGGGACTGTACCCCAGTGAGAGTCAGTGTGTGTGTGGGACTGTACCCCAGTGAGAGTCAGTGTGTGTGTGTGGGACCGTACCCCAGTGGGAGTCAGTGTGTGTGTGGGACTGTACCCCAGTGAGAGTCAGTGTGTGTGGGGGACTGTACCCCAGTGAGAGTCAGTGTGTGTGTGGGACCGTACCCCAGTGGGAGTCAGTGTGTGTGTGGGACTGTACCCCAGTGAGAGTCAGTGTGTGTGGGGGACTGTACCCCAGTGAGAGTCAGTGTGTGTGTGGGACTGTACCCCAGTGAGAGTCAGTGTGTGTGGGGGACTGTACCCCAGTGAGAGTCAGTGTGTGTGTGGGACTGTACCCCAGTGAGAGTCAGTGTGTGTGTGGGACTGTACCCCAGTGAGAGTCAGTGTGTGTGGGACTATACCCCAGTGAGAGTCAGTGTGTGTGTGGGACTGTACCCCAGTGAGAGTCAGTGTGTGTGTGGGACTGTACCCCAGTGAGAGTCAGTGTGTGTGCTTAAGTTGAAGACCCCACAGAGGAATTGATAAGAAGTGATTTTTTTTCTCCTGTGATCTGCTCTGATCCTGAAGCGAAGGCCGATCTTTGGAAATGTGATTCCTTTCCGTTCAGTTAGTCGTGTGAACATGGCACTGAGCATTGTGGTGCCAATTTGCAGAGGGTTCGGGCACAGGGACGTTGAGGGTTTTAGTGCAAATTCCTGAACTTTTGGAGCATTTTGCCTGGAACACAAGCAGCGCCAATGGACTGGTGTGACTGGGCAGCGACGCATTGCTGCCCCCTGCTGTCTCCCACACAAACTGTGGCCTCACATGGACTAATTGAGAAAAACCTGCTCTGCTGCAGGAAATCTCATCATCAAGGAAGATGTTCACCTCCCCCCCCACCCCTCCGCTATGCCCCCTGTCTGTGCCGAATGTTTGATAAGTTTCCCAGTTCGTCCCGTTCTCCTGCACTGCTGTGTGAACATGTGCTTGTCTTCTGCTTCCCATTCTCTCATCCTTCTGCCAGTTCTCTCGACCAGTTCTCCTCACCTGCTTGCTTGAAAAACCCGAATTCTGGTGTTTTTAATGCACCTGAGGTCTCTCTTTCCCCTGGCACCACCTCGTGCCTCTCATCTGTCCCCTCTGCAGTGCAGAGCTGTGTGAGGTGAGTCATTTTAGAGGCTAGCGCCTGGAATGTGAGGGGTGTGCTGGAGCAGAGGGACTGGACTGTACTTGTACAGAAATCATTATCGGTGGCATGAGAGCAGTTCATAAAGCATGCCATTTCCCGGGTTTTATTAATGTACAAGAGCAAGATGGTTATGTTAAACGTGTAAAACACTGGATCCACAAGATGTTGTAGGACTAGACCATGATGCTTCTTGCTGTTCAATAGCTGACCTGATCATTCTCAAATCCACTTTTCTCACAGCTTTCAATTCCCTTACTGAGTAAAAATCTTTATCTCCACCTTGAACATACTTAACCTCACCTCAACAACCCTCTGCCATAAACAATTCCATGGATTCACCACCTTCTGAGTCAAGAACGTCCTCCTTGTTTCTGGCAGCCTCTTCCCCTGAGATTACACCCTCTGAGCTCGAGTCTCCTCTCATTCTTCCAAACTCCAATAAGTGCAGAATAAAAACCAAAAGAACTGTGGCTGCTGTAAATCAGGAACAAGCAGGTCTGGCCACATCCGTGAAGGTAAAAACGGAGTTAACGTTTCTGAGGAAGGATCACCAGACCCGAAACATCAACTCTGTTTTTTTTTCCCCTTCACGGATGCTGCCAGACCTGCTGAGCTTTTCCAGCAACTTCTGTTTCTGCTCCAATAAGTGCAGACCCAACCTACTCCAAAAAAGAACTGTAGATGCTGAAAATCAGAAACACAAACAGAAAATTCAGAAGGTAGGGCCGCTCCACGAGCAATGTTAATGCTGCTTTCTCTCTACTGAGACTGCCAGACTTGCTGAGATTTTCCAATACTCTGCTTCTGTTTACTGAACATAACACAGATTCTCCAAATCCAAAACCAACCCAGTTTATCTCCAGTGACAGTAAATTTTTCTTTAGGTAGAAGGACTGAAACTGTTCACAGTATTACATGTGTTTTCTGACGAGTGGCTTGTCTAGTTTTAGCAAGACTTCCCGACTTTTATACTGTGTTCCTCTGAAGTAAAGACTAGCACTTCCTATTCGAACTTGTAAGCTGGTTTATAGAACATAGAACAGTACAGCACAGAACAGGCCCTTCAGCCCACGATGTTGTGCCGACCATTGATCCTCATGTATGCACCCTCAAATTTCTGTGACCATATGCATGTCCAGCAGTCTCTTAAATGACCCCAATGACCTTGCTTCCACAACTGCTGCTGGCAACGCATTCCATGCTCTCACAACTCTGTGTAAAGAACCCGCCTCTGACATCCCCTCTATACTTTCCTCCAACCAGCTTAAAACTATGACCCCCTTGTGTTAGCCATTTCTGCCCTGGGAAATAGTCTCTGGCTATCAACTCTATCTATGCCTCTCGTTATCTTGTATACCTCAATTAGGTCTCCTCTCCTCCTCCTTTTCTCCAATGAAAAGAGACCGAGCTCAGTCAACCTCTCTTCATAAGATAAGCCCTCCAGTCCAGGCAGCATCCTGGTAAACCTCCTCTGAACCTTCTCCAAAGCATCCACATTTTTCCTATAATAGGGTGACCAGAACTGGACGCAGTATTCCAAGTGCGGTCTAACCAAAATTTTATAGAGCTGCAACAAGATCTCACGACTCTTAAACTCAATTCCCCTGTTAATGAAAGCCAAAACACCATATGCTTTCTTAACAACCCTGTCCACTTGGGTGGCCATTTTAAGGGATCTATGTATCTGCACACCAAGATCCCTCTGTTCCTCCACATTGCCAAGAATCCTATCCTTAATCCTGTACTCAGCTTTCAAATTCGACCTTCCAAAATGCATCACCTCGCATTTATCCAGGTTGAACTCCATCTGCCACCTCTCAGCCCATCTCTGCATCCTGTTAATGTCCCTC
This sequence comes from Stegostoma tigrinum, assembly GCF_030684315.1. Lineage (NCBI taxonomy): Eukaryota > Metazoa > Chordata > Chondrichthyes > Orectolobiformes > Stegostomatidae > Stegostoma > Stegostoma tigrinum. Next base: position 2,402,743 of record NC_081398.1, read on the forward strand.
TGCAGCCTACAACAGCCCTCTATACTGTCAACGACACCTCCAACCTTCGTGTCGTCTGCAAATCTGCTGACCCATCCTTCAATCCCCTCATCCAAGTCATTAATAAAAGTTACAAACAGTAGAGGCCCAAGGACAGAGCCCTGTGGAACCCCACTCACCACTGACTTCCAGGCAGAATATTTTCCTTCTACTACCACTCGCTGTCTTCTGTTGGCCAGCCAATTCTGTATCCAGACAGCTAAGTTCCCCTGTATCCCATTCCTCCTGACCTTCTGAATGAGCCTACCATGGGGAACCTTATCAAATGTCTTGCTGAAGTCCATATACACCACATCCACAGCTCGACCCTCATCAACTTTTCTAGTCACATCCTCAAAGAACTCGATAAGGTTTGTGAGGCATGACCTGCCTCTCTCAAAGCTGTGTTGACTGCATTTAATCAAGCCAAGCTGTTCCAGATGGTCATAAATCCTATCCCTCAGAATCCTTTCTAACACCTTGCAGACAACAGACGTGAGACTTACTGGTCTGTAATTGCCGGGGATTTCCCTATTTCCTTTCTTGAAGAGAGGAATTACATTTGCCTCTCTCCAGTCCTCAGGTACGACTCCAGTGGAGAGCGAGGATGCAAAGATCTTCGCAAGTGGCGAAGCCTCACATTTCATTATCTTGGATTCTCCAGCATCTGCAGTTCCCATTATCACTGATACAATTTTAACCTCACTGCGAAGCCTCTTCCAGGGATGCCTAACCTAAAGAAGTTACCCTCCTCCCTCCGGACCAACCTCAGGGAATCTCTCTCCCATTGCAACTCTCTTGTAATCTCTTCGGCCTTGAAACTGCTCGACCATGTCCTGAAGCAAACCAGGTACCACAGCCACATCACCTTCCTCAGCACCTGCCTATGGAACCGGATCATCCCCAAGGGACTACAGTCTCCATTTCAGCCTTCCCAATTTGGCCCCAACCGTGACCACCTCTACACCCAGAATATTCAGACCCTTCAGAAGCGTTTCTCCCCGCAAGTCCTGAAACAGACACTCGCAGCCATGCGCCGGCACCTCCACACACTGCAATCCAGCCTGCCCCAGCTCAGAGCCTCCCTCTCTCAGACCTGCAAAGGACCTCTGCTGTTTTTTATCCTCCGCAGGATCCACAGACTGAACGCCCAGTTTCGCTCAACTCTACTGGACGATTTTTGTGTGAGGACGACAACATTTCTTGGTGCTACAGCTTTCTGCAGTCTTTCTCCATTTGAATAACCTTCAGCTCTTCTATTCTTCCTGCCGCACCCTCACATTTTCCACTGTGTATTGCATCCAACGATTTTTGCACAGTCTCGATCCTTCCTTCGTCACCCTCCATACCTGCCTTAGAGTCATCGACAAACTTGGTGATCGCTCATTTACCTTCCTCAGCCAAGCTACCAACCTGAGGCCCCATTTTCAGAACCATCACCACCCCCTCCCGCAGCGAGGTCCCCCACATCATCATGAGGGCCCTCTTCCCCAACTCGAGGCCCAAGGAAAGAACTGACGCTTTTCAGCTTTGTTTTGACAGCTCTTTATTACGCTGTCGTGTAAATATTACTTTCTAAAATCTAACATCTACTGTTTATCAGGTGCATCTTGGTGCCTGGCATCTGTCTGAGACGGCACGAGTGACCTTTCACCTTTAACCTGGAAAACAAGAAGGGGAACACGCACACAGGTCAGCGACAGCCATCATCCTCCTGCTCTTCCTCCATTTGCCCACGGTTTGGAGAAAGAATTGCGGCGGCTCTCGTAGCTGCTCAGCCCGCTGCCAGTTTGCCTCCCGAGATGTACCTCAGCGGTGCCCGCTCTCGGGGAGCTCCTTATGTCCGAATCTACGGGTGACAGGTACCTCGCAGCATCGTCCCCATGTTCAACGCCCCCCCCCCCCCCCCCCCCCCCCCCCCGCCACCCCACCGACTCGATGCAGTGTCAGAAATAGCTGAGAGTGTCGGCTATTCGGCAACTTCAGTGTGCGGCCAGTTGGCCAAATCATGGCAGCTCCCACCACCATTGGGAGAGAGTGGGATTAGACTGGGTGGGGGAGGAAATGGGTGGGGGGAGAGTGGGATTAGACTGGGTGGGGGAGGAAATGAGTGGGGGGGGAGAGTGGGATTAGACTGGGTGGGGGAGGAAATGAGTGGGGGGAGAGTGGGATTAGGCTGGGTGGGGGAGGAAATGAGTGGGGGGAGAGTGGGATTAGAATGGGTGGGGTAGGAAGTGGGTGGGGGGAGAGTGGGATTAGGCTGGGTGGGGAGGAAATGAGTGGGGGGAGAGTGGGATTAGACTGGGTGGGGGAGGAAATGGGTGGGGGGAGAGTGGGATTAGACTGGGTGGGGGAGGAAATGGGTGGGGGGAGAGTGGGATTAGACTGGGTGGGGGAGGAAATGAGTGGGGGGAGAGTGGGATTAGACTGGGTGGGGGAGGAAATGGGTGGGGGGAGAGTGGGATTAGGCTGGGTGGGGGAGGAAATGGGTGGGGGGAGAGTGGGATTAGACTGGGTGGGGGAGGAAATGAGTGGGGGGAGAGTGGGATTAGACTGGGTGGGGGAGGAAATGAGTGGGGGGGGAGAGTGGGATTAGACTGGGTGGGGTAGGAAATGGGTGGGGGGAGAGTGGGATTAGAATGGGTGGGGTAGGAAATGGGTGGGGGGAGAGTGGGATTAGACTGGGTGGGGTAGGAAATGGGTGGGGGGAGAGTGGGATTAGACTGGGTGGGGTAGGAAATGAGTGGGGGGAGAGTGGGATTAGAATGGGTGGGGTAGGAAATGGGTGGGGGGAGAGTGGGATTAGACTGGGTGGGGTAGGAAATGGGTGGGGGGAGAGTGGGATTAGAATGGGTGGGGTAGGAAATGGGTGGGGGGAGAGTGGGATTAGAATGGGTGGGGTAGGAAATGGGTGGGGGGAGAGTGGGATTAGGCTGGGTGGGGTAGGAAATGGGTGGGGGGAGAGTGGGATTAGAATGGGTGGGGTAGGAAATGGGTGGGGGGAGAGTGGGATTAGACTGGGTGGGGTAGGAAATGAGTGGGGGGAGAGTGGGATTAGAATGGGTGGGGTAGGAAATGGGTGGGGGGAGAGTGGGATTAGACTGGGTGGGGTAGGAAATGAGTGGGGGGAGAGTGGGATTAGGCTGGGTGGGGTAGGAAATGGGTGGAGGGAGAGTGGGATTAGACTGGGTGGGGTAGGAAATGAGTGGGGGGAGAGTGGGATTAGACTGGGTGGGGTAGGAAATGAGTGGGGGGAGAGTGGGATTAGACTGGGTGGGGTAGGAAATGAGTGGGGGGAGAGTGGGATTAGACTGGGTGGGGTAGGAAATGAGTGGGGGGAGAGTGGGATTAGACTGGGTGGGGGAGGAAATGAGTGGGGGGAGAGTGGGATTAGGCTGGGTGGGGGAGGAAATGGGTGGGGGGAGAGTGGGATTAGACTGGGTGGGGTAGGAAATGGGTGGGGGGAGAGTGGGATTAGGCTGGGTGGGGGAGGAAATGAGTGGGGGGAGAGTGGGATTAGACTGGGTGGGGTAGGAAATGAGTGGGGGGAGAGTGGGATTAGACTGGGTGGGGTAGGAAATGAGTGGGGGGAGAGTGGGATTAGACTGGGTGGGGTAGGAAATGAGTGGGGGGAGAGTGGGATTAGAATGGGTGGGGTAGGAAATGGGTGGGGGGAGAGTGGGATTAGAATGGGTGGGGTAGGAAATGAGTGGGGGGAGAGTGGGATTAGGCTGGGTGGGGTAGGAAATGAGTGGGGGGAGAGCGGGATTAGACTGGTTGGGGTAGGAAATGGGTGGGGGGAGAGTGGGATTAGACTGGGTGGGGTAGGAAATGAGTGGGGGGAGAGTGGGATTAGAATGGGTGGGGTAGGAAATGGGTGGGGGGAGAGTGGGATTAGAATGGGTGGGGGAGGAAATGAGTGGGGGGAGAGTGGGATTAGAATGGGTGGGGTAGGAAATGGGTGGGGGGAGAGTGGGATTAGAATGGGTGGGGTAGGAAATGGGTGGGGGGAGAATGGGATTAGACTGGGTGGGGTAGGAAGTGGGTGGGGGGAGAGTGGGATTAGACTGGGTGGGGTAGGAAATGGGTGGGGGAGAGTGGGATTAGGCTGGGTGGGGTAGGAAATGAGTGGGGGGAGAGTGGGATTAGGCTGGGTGGGGTAGGAAATGGGTGGGGGGAGAGTGGTATTAGACTGGGTGGGGTAGGAAATGAGTGGGGGGAGAGTGGGATTAGAATGGGTGGGGTAGGAAATGGGTGGGGGGAGAGTGGGATTAGAATGGGTGGGGTAGGAAATGAGTGGGGGGAGAGTGGGATTAGAATGGGTGGGGTAGGAAATGGGTGGGGGGAGAGTGGGATTAGAATGGGTGGGGTAGGAAATGGGTGGGGGGGAGAATGGGATTAGACTGGGTGGGATAGGAAGTGGGTGGGGGGAGAGTGGGATTAGACTGGGTGGGGTAGGAAATGAGTGGGGGGAGAGTGGGATTAGACGGGGTGGGGTAGGAAATGGGTGGGGGGAGAGTGGGATTAGACTGGGTGGGTTATGAAATGGGTGGGGGGAAAGTGGGATTAGACTGGGTGGGGTAGGAAATGAGTGGGGGGAGAGTGGGATTAGACTGGGTGGGGTAGGAAATGGGTGGTGGAGAGTGGGATTAGGCTGGGTGGGGTAGGAAATGAGTGGGGGGAGAGTGGGATTAGGCTGGGTGGGGTAGGAAATGGGTGGGGGGAGAGTGGGATTAGACTGGGTGGAGTAGGAAATGAGTGGGGGGAGAGTGGGATTAGGCTGGGTGGGGTAGGAAATGAGTGGGGGGAGAGTGGGATTAGACTGGGTGGGGTAGGAAATGGGTGGGGGGAGAGTGGGATTAGACTGGGTGGGGTAGGAAATGAGTGGGGGGAGAGTGGGATTAGACTGGGTGGGGTAGGAAGTGGGTGGGGGGAGAGTGGGATTAGGCTGGGTGGGGTAGGAAATGGGTGGGGGAGAGTGGGATTAGGCTGGGTGGGGTAGGAAATGGGTGGGGGGAGAGTGGGATTAGACTGGGTGGGGTAGGAAATGGGTGGGGGGAGAGTGGGATTAGGCTGGGTGGGGTAGGAAATGGGTGGGGGGAGAGTGTGATTAGACTGGGTGGGGTAGGAAGTGGGTGGGGGGAGAGTGGGATTAGGCTGGGTGGGGTAGGAAATGGGTGGGGGAGAGTGGGATTAGGCTGGGTGGGGTAGGAAATGGGTGGGGGGAGAGTGGGATTAGACTGGGTGGGGGGAGAGTAGGATTAGGCTGGGTGGTGTAGGAAGTGGGTGGGGGGAGAGTGGGATTAGACTGGGTGGGGTAGGAAATGAGTGGGAGGGAGTGGGATTAGACTGGGTGGGGTAGGAAATGAGTGGGGGGAGAGTAGGATTAGGCTGGGTGGTGTAGGAAGTGGGTGGGGGGAGAGTGGGATTAGGCTGGGTGGGGTCGGAAATGGGTGGGGGGAGAGTGGGATTAGGCTGGGTGGGGTCGGAAATGGGTGGGGGGAGAGTGGGATTAGGCTGGGTGGGGTAGGAAATGAGTGGGGGGAGAGTGGGATTAGACTGGGTGGGGTAGGAAGTGGGTGGGGGGAGAGTGGGATTAGGCTGGGTGGGGTAGGAAATGGGTGGGGGAGAGTGGGATTAGGCTGGGTGGGGTAGGAAATGGGTGGGGGGAGAGTGGGATTAGGCTGGGTGGGGTAGGAAGTGGGTGGGGGGAGAGTGTGATTAGACTGGGTGGGGTAGGAAGTGGGTGGGGGGAGAGTGGGATTAGGCTGGGTGGGGTCGGAAATGGGTGGGGGGAGAGTGGGATTAGGCTGGGTGGGGTAGGAAATGAGTGGGGGGAGAGTAGGATTAGGCTGGGTGGTGTAGGAAGTGGGTGGGGGGAGAGTGGGATTAGACTGGGTGGGGTCGGAAATGGGTGGGGGGAGAGTGGGATTAGACTGGGTGGGGTAGGAAATGGGTGGGGGGAGAGTGGGATTAGGCTGCGTGGGGTAGGAAATGGGTGGGGGGAGAGTGGGATTAGGCTGCGTGGGGTAGGAAATGGGTGGGGGGAGAGTGGGATTAGGCTGCGTGGGGTAGGAAATGGGTGGGGGGAGAGTGGGATTAGACTGGGTGGGATATTAAGGGGAGACACCTTTACAGACACACACACAGACACATAGACACACACAGACACACACACACACACACACACACAGACACACAGACACACACACATGTTCCAGCAGTGTTAAAGCCTATCCCTCTGGACTGATTCTGTCGCTGTTATGCCTAACCGTTGCTCCCATCTCCGTCAGCCTGTCTCCCTCCCTACCCAGAAGGTTGGACCAGTAGCCTGCCTGAGCTGTATGGAGTGGGGAGGTGGGCCTGGGAAGTGAGCGCTGCCTTTCGTGCCCGTGCCCAGGGCCCAGGGGGCACAGTTGGCTGGGGCTGGGGCTGGTTGACGGGTCTCGGTGACATGTTACCTGGGCTGGCTCGGTAGTGATAGTCACTGTGAAGATCGTCATTACGGCTTGCTCTGCGCGAGCTCTGCCATTTACCAAGCGCTGGCCGCTCCTCATACTCTGCCGCTTCCTCACTCTGCTGCTGTTTCGCCTTCCTGCAGGAAGAGTGAGCAGACAACAGAGTCACCCTCGCGCCCTACACCTCTTCAGTTGGGGGGTGGGCTTCACAGCGGGAGGAGGGGCAAGGCGTAGGGCCGGCAGGACAGTGGGCCGGAGCTAATAAGCCTAGGCCCCCACCCCAACTTCTGCTCACTCACAGGCAACCCTGACATCCACCGGAGGGGGGCTTCACTGAGGAAGGGGCAGTGACAGGGCAGACCATTCAGCACCCCCTCCTCAAGCCTGTTATACAGGAACTGGAGGCCATTCAGCCTCAATCCTCGAGCCTGTTATACAGGAACAGGAGGCCATTCAGCCCCCCCCTCTCCTCGGGCCTGTTATACAGGAATAGGAGGCCATTCAGCACCCCCTCCTCAAGCCTGTTATACAGGAACTGGAGGCCATTCAGCCCCCTCTCCTCGAGCCTGTTATACAGGAACAGGAGGCCATTCAGCCCCCTCTCCTCGAGCCTGTTATACAGGAACAGGAGGCCATTCAGCCCCCTCTCCTCAAGCCTGTCACACAGGAACAGGAGGGAACGGGGTACAGGTGGTAGACACTGAGTTAAGAGAAAGCCCTGGGCTCCGACTGTACACTTACTTGAGCCGCCTGTACCAGAAGTAATAAATAAGGGCAGCAATGAGAGCTACTCCAATTCCCACTCCAATCAACTTCGCCAAACACTGCTGGAAAAATCCCCCAGCTAACAGGAGAAAACACATCGACAGGTTAGTCAGAGGGGCAGGTGGGGGGCAACCGGGGAAGTTGGGGGGGTAAGGGGCTGAGAGACAGGCATGGGGGGAGAGATAGAGAGAGGCAGGGGTGAGGGGTTGAGAGACGGGCATGGGGGGAGAGATAGAGAGAGGGAGGGGTTGAGAGACGGGCATGGGGGGAGAGATAGAGAGAGGGAGGAGTGAGGGGTTGAGAGACGGGCATGGGGGGAGAGATAGAGAGAGGAGTGAGGGGTTGAGAGACGGGCATGGGGGGAGAGATAGAGAGAGGGAGGAGTGAGGGGTTGAGAGACGGGCATGGGGGAGAGATAGAGAGAGGGAGGAGTGAGGGGTTGAGAGATGGGCATGGGGGGAGAGATAGAGAGAGGGAGGGGTGAGGGGTTGAGAGACGGGCATGGGGGGAGAGATAGCGAGAGGGAGGCGTGAGGGGTTCAGAGATGGGTGAGGGGGAAAGGTTAAGTGAGAGGCGGAAAATGGGAGAGAAGGGTGTGGGGGGACAAGAGGGGAGAGGCGGAGTGAGGGATGAGGGGGAGAGAAGGGCAACAGGGTATGAGGGGGAGAGAGGGGCAAGGGGGAGTAGGGATGAGGGGGAGTGAGGGGCGAGGGAAGTGATGGGCGAGGGGGAGAGAGGGGCAAGGGGGAGAGAGGGGCTGAGAGGGGTGAGGGGGAGAGAGGGATGAGGGGATGTGAGGGGCGAGGGGGAGAGAGGGGGTGAGAGGGGTGGGGGAGAGAGGGGGTGCGAGGGGTGAGGGGGAGAGAGGGGTGAGGGGATGTGAGGGGCGAGGGGGAGAGAGGGGGTGAGGGGGTGAGAGGGGTGAGGGGGAGAGAGGGGTGAGGGGGAGAGAGGGGGTGAGGGGGAGAGAGGGATGAGGGGGAGAGACGGACGAGGGGGAGAGATGGGAGAGGGGGTGAGAGGGGAAGGTGGAGAAATGGGGACAAGTCAGGAAAAAGAGGGGGGTGAGAGGAGAAAGAGTTGATGGGGGGGAAGTGGAGTGAGGTGAGGGGAGGAAAGAGAGGGGCAGAGGGGAAAGAGGGCGTACAGTGAGAGGGGTCTGGGGTAGGGAGGCACAGTAAGGGGAGAGAAGGAGGGGGAGAGGAGACATGAGGGGAAAGAGAGAGGAGGCAAGGGGAGAGAGACAGACAAGGGGGTGAGAGGAGAGGCAGAGAGAGAGAACGAGGGTGAGGAGAAGAGAGGGAAGGGGAGAGAGAGTAAGCGGGGTCAGGGTTGAAAATGAGAGAGGCCAGGAGAGAGAGGGAACGGGGAGACGGGGAAGAGGTTAGACAGCGCTAGGGGAAAGAGAGATGGTGGGTGGTGGAACGTAGCAGTGAACAGATAGAAGATAAAGCTAAAGAAGGACGAGGAGAGGCAGAGAATGATGGGGGGGGTGAGAAAGAAGTGGGGAGGGAATGCGACTATGAGCAAGAGGGAAAAACATGGGGAGAGCAATAGTTGATAGAAGACGGTGAGGAGAGAAACTGGAACACAAAGTCAGTGAGATGGAGGGAGAGAGGGAGAAGGACGGCTTGGGTTAAGGAGGGGCAGAGGTATATTGAAGAGACAGGGGCAGCTGGGCATTGAGGTGATGGAGGCAGTGAGGACATCAGGTGGAGAAACAGCCAGAGAATGAGCTCAGTGAGGCATGGAGACAGAGACCAGCCCATGAGAGAGATTGCGATAGACACTGAACGGACGAGGAGGAGGGCAGTGGTCCTGAGACCCACAGAGAACAGCAGGATCCCAACACTGACCCTGAACTGTTCTCAGTTGCCAATTTGGCAGCTGTGTGTGTGTGTGTGAGAGAGAGAGAGAGAGTGTGTGTGTGTGTGTGTGTGTGTGTGTGTGTGTGTGTGTGTGTGTGAGAGAGAGAGTGTGTGTGTGTGTGTGTGTGTATGTTTGTGTGTGTGTGTGAGAGAGAGAGAGAGAGTGTGTGTGTGTGTGAGAGAGAGTGTGTGTGTGTGTGTGTGAGAGAGAGAGACTGTGTGTGTGTGTGAGAGAGAGAGAGTGTGTGTGTGTGTGTGTGTGTGTGTGTGTGAGAGAGAGAGATTATGTGTGTGTGTGTGTGTGAGAGAGAGAGAGAGAGTGTGTGTGTGTGTGTGTGTGTGTGAGAGAGTGTGTGTGTGTGTGTGTGAGAGAGAGAGAGAGAGAGTGTGTGTGTGTGTGTGTGTGTGTGAGAGAGTGTGTGTGTGTGTGTGTGTGTGTGTGTGTGTGTGTGTGTGAGAGAGAGAGAGAGATTATGTGTGAGAGTGTGTGTGAGTGTGTCGGTAAGCGGGGGGTGTGTTGGGGGGGAGGTAATGGTCAGTACCTGCACGTTTGGGTCTGATGAAGAATCCTGGATCATAGAACTTTCCAAATATCGGGTATGAGACTGTGGAGAAGGAGAGGCACGGAGTTACCAGGGCTGTGTGCACGCATGCTGACCGAACAGAAAGTGTTCTCTCTCCTGGGGGCAACTGCAGATGGGTCCTAAATGCATCAAAAACCTATCTCCCTTTTTGCTTACAACAGCACTTTCAAAGTTGTGAACCCCAGAACACTCACTCTGATTTCCCTGCACAGATGTTCTCTCTTTCTCACTCAGTTGAATTGCTCCCCGCAGGTAGGATCCTCATCTGCACTCACCTCAGTCTAAAAGACACGGCCTGCTCTACACTGCCTGGCCTGTCTATATAAGGAACGATCCAGCCCCATCCTCATCTGTGAAAGCTGGCCACATCCGCACCTCTGACCTTGTGATGGAGGGAAGGGCATGGATGAAGCAGCTGAAGATGGCTGGGCCCTGGACACTACCCTCAGGAACTCCTGCAGAGATGCCCTGGAGCTGAGACGACTGGCCTCCAACAGCCACGACCATCTTCCAATGTGCCAGGTCTGACTCCAACCACCAAAACAGAGTTTTACCTGATTCCTATCGACTGGTTTTCCTTGGGCTCTTTGAGGCAATGTTTCGTTCAAATATATCCTCAATATCAGGGAGAGACACTGTGGGTCTTTGTGACTGGGTCTGCCTGTGTCTGTGTCTGTGTCTGCCTGTATCTGTGTCTGCCTGTGCCTGTGTCTGCCTGTCTGTGTCTGTGCCTGCCTGTCTGTCTGTGTCTGCCTGTATCTGTGTCTGCCTGTGCCTGTGTCTGCCTGTCTGTGTCTGTGCCTGCCTATGTCTGTGTCTGCCTGCCTGTCTGTGTCTGCCTGTGTCTGTCTGCCTGTATCTGTGTCTGCCTGTGCCTGTGTCTGCCTGTCTGTGTCTGTGCCTGCCTATGTCTGTGTCTGCCTGTCTGTCTGTGTCTGCCTGTGTCTGTGTCTGTCTGCCTGTATCTGTGTCTGTCTGTGTTTGCCTACCTATGTCTGCCTGTCTGTGTCTGACTGCCTGTGCCTGTGTCTGCCTACCTGTGTCTGTGCCTGCCTGCCTGGCTGTGCCTGCCTGTCTGTGTCTGTGTCTGTGTCTGCCTGCCTGTGTCTGTGTCTGCCTTTCTGCCTGTGTCTGTGTCTGCCTGCCTGTGTCTGTGTCTGCCTGTCTGTGTTTGCCTGCCTGTCAGTGTCTGTACCTGTCTGTGTTTGCCTGCCTGTGTCTGTGTCTGCCTGTCTGTGTTTGCCTGCCTGTGTCTGCCTGTCTGTCTGTGTCTGCTTGTGTCTGTCTGCCTGTGTCTGCCTGCCTGTGTCTGTGTCTGCCTGTGTCTGTCTGCCTGTCGGTGTCTGTGCCTGTCTGTGTTTGCCTGCCTTCCTGCCTGTGACCATGTCTGCTTGTCTGTTTGTGTCTGGCAGTCTGTCTGTGTCTGCCTGCCTGTCTCCGTCTGCCTCCCTGTGTCTGGCAGTCTGCCTGCCTGCTTGGGTGTACCGAGGCAAACACTTTGCTGTTGCTGGAGCTGGTGGTCGGGAAGCTGCCCAGAAGGGAGTGTGCCTGCCCTGAGAGTTGGCTGTGTGTGAGGTTTGGTGATGAGTGAGGATTTGGGACCAGTTACAAATGGGACGGTTGGGGCTGGGGCAGGGTTGCGGGGGTAGGTGACAGGAGGCAGGACCTGGACCCTAACGGTGCGATACGTGTGAAAAGGAGGCGAAGGTACCTCAGCGGTGGGACATCAGCGGCTCGCGCTGAGGTGCATTAACGTGCCAGCCCGAGCCACACCTACCTGTTGTGATGTATTCTTCCTGTATGTAAGGCTTCGATCCACGAGGCTCTGGGCAAGAAACGAAAAGCAGAAACACAAATCATTCCTCAAAACTTTGACTTGGTGCGTTTGGAACTCGCTGAACCGTACAGATTGTGAGGGAGAGAGAGGGGAGGTCAGGGGAAGGAAGCTCTCAGAACTGCACAGACTCCTGTTTTAATTCAGGAGCCCTCAATGGGATGGCGGCATCGGCTGTTTGCTCCTCCACAGGGTAATCATCCAATGATCATAGCCCTGAGCCTGTGCAGCACCCACAACACACTCCAGGCTCCAATGACGTGCACAAGGGCCTGGGAATGACGGGAGGCTGCACCATGTCAGTCGACAGGAGGTCGGCCTTCCCAGCCCGTTTGGAAGCGTGCGCCATCTGTGACGAAATGTTCATTGTTCCTGGGCATTGCTGACACAGAGCGAGCCCCACAAAGTCCCCACGCTCAGTGATTGGCGAAGGTGTTGAGGAAGTGCTGCACACACGTTGAGAAATTCAGCTTTCCGCCCACCCCTCGCCAACAGGGGTCAAGCAGCCAGGTGTGTATTTCGGCCATAGAAGGCATCGCAACCCAGAGCAACTCCAACCCCTGTGGGATGTCCGCATGCAATACACCGAACCAGGAAGCTGAGGGTGGTGATTGTGGAACGGGATCGGAGAATCCCTAGAGCCTGGTAGCAGGCTATTCAGCCCTTCGGGTCCACACTGACTCTCCAAAAGATAATCACGCACACAACCACATCATATCCCTGTAACCCTGCATTTCCCACAGCCAATCCATCCTAACCCGCACATCCCTGGGCACGACGGGACAATTTAGCACGGCCAATCCACCCTAACCCGCACATCCCTGGGCACTACGGGACAATTTGGCACGGCCAATCCACCCTAACCTGCACATCCCTGGGCACTACGGGACAATTTAGCACGGCCAATGCACCCTAACCCGCACATCCCTGGGCACTATGGGACAATTTAGCACGGCCAACGCACCCTAACACACACATCCCTGGACACTACGGGACAATTTAGCACGGCCAATCCACCCTAACCTGCACATCCCTGGGCACTATGAGACAATTTAGCACGGCCAGTCCACCCTAACCCACACATCCTTGGGCACTACGGGACAATTTAGCACGGCCAATCCACCCTAACCCGCACATCCCTGGGCACTACAGGACAATTTAGCACGGCCAACCCACTCGAACCCACACAACCCTGGGCACTACGGGACAATTTAGCACGGCCAATCCACCCTAACCTGCACATCCCTGGGCACTATGGGACAATTTAGCACGGCTAATCCACCCTAACCCGCACATCCCTGGGCACTATGGGACAATTTAGCACGGCCAACGCACCCTAACCCACAAATCCTTGGGCACGACGGGACAATTTAGCATGGCCAAGGCACCGTAACACACACAACCCTGGGCACTAGGGGACAATTTAGCACGGCCAACCCACCGTAACCCGCACATCCCTGGGCACTACGGGACAATTTAGCAGGGCCAATCCACCCTAACTCGCACATCCCTGGGCACTACGGGACAATTTAGCACGGCCAATCCCACCCTAACCCACACATCCCTGGGCACTATGGGACAATTTAGCATGGCCAACCCACCCTAACCCGCACATCCCTGGGCACTATGGGACAATTTAGCACGGCCCACCCACCCGAACCCGCACATCCCTGGGCACTACGGGACAATTTAGCACGGCCAATCCACCCTAACCTGCACACCCCTGGGCACTATGGGACAATTTAGCACGGCCAATCCACCCTAACCCGCACATCCCTGGGCACTACGAGACAATTTAGTACTGCCAATCCACCCTAACCCGCACATCCCTGGGCACTACGGGACAATTTAGCACGGCCAATCCCACCCTAACCCACACATCCCTGGGCACTATGGGACAATTTAGCACGGCCAATCCACCCTAACCTGCACATCCCTGGGCACTATGGGACAATTTAGCACGGCCAATCCACCCTAACCCGCACATCCCTGGGCACTACGGGACAATTTAGCACGGCCAATCCACCCTAACCTGCACATCCCTGGGCACTATGGGACAATTTAGCACGGCCAATCCACCCTAACCAGCACATCCCTGGGCACTACGGGACAATTTAGCACGGCCAATCCACCCTAACCCACACATCCCTGGGCACTACGGGACAATTTAGCACGGCCAATCCACCCTAACCTGCACATCCCTGGGCACTATGGGACAATTTAGCACGGCTCACCCACCCTAACCCGCACATCCCTGGGCACTACGGGACAATTTAGCACGGCCAACCCACCCCAACCCGCACATCCCTGGGCACTACGGGACAATTTAGCACGGCCAATCCACCCTAACCTGCACATCCCTGGGGGCACTACGGGACAATTTAGCATGGCCAACACACCCCAACCCGCACATCCCTGGGCACTACGGGACAATTCAGCACGGGAAATGCACCCTAACCCGCACATCCCTGAGCACGACGGGACAATTTAGCACGGCCAATCCACTCTAACACGCACACCCCTGGACACTATGGGACAATTTAGCACGGCCAACCCACCCTAACCCACACATCCCTGGGCACTACGGGACAATTCAGCACGGCCAATCCACTCTAACACGCACATCCCTGGGCACTATGGGACAATTTAGCACGGCCAACCCACCCTAACAAGCACATTCCTGGGCACTACGGGACAATTTAGCACGGCCAGTCCACCCCAACCCGCACATGCCTGGGCACTACGGGACAATTTAGCATGGCCAATCCACCCTAATCTGCACATCCCTGGGCACTACGGGATAATTTAGCACGGCCAATCCGTAACCCGCACATCCCTGGGCACTACGGGACAATTCAGAACGGCCAACCCACCCTAACCCGCACATCCCTGGGCACTACAGGACAATTCAGCACGGCCAATGCACCCTAACCCGCACATCCCTGGGCACCACGGGACAATTTAGCACGGCCAATCCACCCTAACCCGCACATCCCTGCGCACTATGGGACAGTTTAGCACGGCCAATCCACCCGAACCCGCACATCCCTGGGCACTACGGGACAATTCTGCACAGCCAACGCACCCTAAGCCGCACATCCCTGGGCACTACGGGACAATTTAGCACGGCCAACCCACCCTAACCCGCACATCCCTGGGCACTAGGGGACAATTTAGCACAGCCAATCCACCCCACCCTAACCCGCACATCCCTGGGCACTACGGGACAACTTAGCACGGCCAATCCACCCTAACCCGCACATCCCTGGGCACTACGGGACAATTCTGCACAGTCAACCCGCACATCCCTGGGCACTACGGGACAATTCTGCACAGCCAACCCACCCTAACCCGCACATCCCTGGGCACTCCGGGACAATTTAGCACGGCCAATCCACCCGAACCCGCACATCCCTGGGCACTACGGGACAATTCTGCACAGCCAACGCACCCTAAGCCGCACATCCCTGGGCACTACGGGACAATTTAGCACGGCAACCCACCCTAACCCGCACATCCCTGGGCACTGCAGGACAATTTAGCACGGCCAATCCACCCTAACCCGCACATCCCTGGGCAAGACGGGACAATTTAGCACGGCCAACCCACCCTAACCCGCACATCCCTGGGCACCATGGGACAATTTAGCACGGCCAACCCACCCTAACCCGCACATCCCTGAGCACTATGGGACAATTTAGCACGGCCAACCCACCCTAACCCGCACATCCCTGAGCACTATGGGACAATTTAGCACGGCCAACCCACCCTAACCCACACATCCCTGGGCACTATGGGACAATTTAGCACGGCCAACCCACCCTAACCCGCACATCCCTGAGCACTATAGGACAATTTAGCACGGCCAATCCACCCTAACCCGCACATCCCTGGGCGCTACGAGACAATTTAGCACGGCCAGTCCACCCCAACCCGCACATGCCTGGGCACTACGGGACAATTTAGCACGGCCAATCCACCCCAATCTGCACATCCCTGGGCACTACGGGATAATTTAGCACGGCCAATTCGTAACGCGCACATCCCCGGGCACTACGGGACAATTATAATGGCTAACCCACCCTAAACTGCACATCCCTGGGCACTACACGACAATTTAGCACGGCCAATGCACCCTAACCCGCACATCCCTGGGCACTATGGGACAGTTTAGCACGGCCAACCCACCCTAACACGCACATCCCTGGGCACTACTGGACAATTCTGCACAGCCAACGCACCCTAACCCACACATCCCTGGGCACTACGGGACAATTTAGCACGGCCAACCCACCCTAACCCGCACATCCCTGGGCACTACGGGACAATTTAGCACGGCCAATCCACCCCACCCTAACCCGCACATCCCTGGGCACTATGGGACAATTTAGCACAGCCAATCCACACCACCCTAACCCGCACATCCCTGGGCAAGACGGGACAATTTAGCATGGCCAACCCACCCTAATCCACACATCCCTGGGCACTACGGGACAAATTAGCACGGCCAATCCACCCTAACCCGCACATCCCTGGGCGCTATGGGACAATTTAGCACGGCCAACCCACCCTAACCCGCACATCCCTGGGCACTACCGGACAATTTAGCACGGCCAATCCACCCTAACCCACACATCCCTGGGCACTACGGGACAATTTAGCACGGACAACCCACCCTAACCCACACATCCCTGGGCACTACGGGACAATTTAGCACGGCCAATCCACCCCACCCTAACCCGCACATCCCTGGGCACTATGGGACAATTTAGCACAGCCAATCCACCCCACCCTAACCCGCACATCCCTGGGCAAGACGGGACAATTTAGCACGGCCAACCCACCCTAACCTGCACATCCCTGGGCCCTATGGGACAATTTAGCACGGCCAATCCCGAACCCGCACATCCCCGCGTTCTACGGGACAATTTAGCACGGCCAATCCACCCTAACCCGCACATCCCTGCGCACTATGGGACAGTTTAGCACGGCCAATCCACCCGAACCCGCACATCCCTGGGCACTACGGGACAATTCTGCACAGCCAACGCACCCTAAGCCGCACATCCCTGGGCACTACGGGACAATTTAGCACGGCCAACCCACCCTAACCCGCACATCCCTGGGCACTAGGGGACAATTTAGCACAGCCAATCCACCCCACCCTAACCCGCACATCCCTGGGCACTACGGGACAACTTAGCACGGCCAATCCACCCTAACCCGCACATCCCTGGGCACTACGGGACAATTCTGCACAGCCAACCCACCCTAACCCGCACATCCCTGGGCACTCCGGGACAATTTAGCACGGCCAATCCACCCGAACCCGCACATCCCTGGGCACTACGGGACAATTCTGCACAGCCAACGCACCCTAAGCCGCACATCCCTGGGCACTACGGGACAATTTAGCACGGCAACCCACCCTAACCCGCACATCCCTGGGCACTGCAGGACAATTTAGCACGGCCAATCCACCCTAACCCGCACATCCCTGGGTACTACGGGGCAATTTAGCACGGCCAATCCACCCTAACCCGCACATCCCTGGGTACTACGGGACAATTTAGCACGGCCAATCCACCCTAACCCGCACATCCCTGGGCACTGCAGGACAATTTAGCACGGCCAATCCACCCTAACCCGCACATCCCTGTGCACTACGGGACAATTTAGCACGGCCAATCCACCCTAACCCGCACATCCCTGGGCAAGACGGGACAATTTAGCACGGCCAACCCACCCTAACCCGCACATCCCTGGGCACCATGGGACAATTTAGCACGGCCAACCCACCCTAACCCGCACATCCCTGAGCACTATGGGACAATTTAGCACGGCCAACCCACCCTAACCTGCACATCCCTGGGCACTACGGGACAATTTAGCACGGCCAACCCACCCTAACCTGCACATCCCTGGGCACTACGGGACAATTTAGCACGGCCAATCCACCCTAACCCGCACATCCCTGGGCACTACAGGACAATTCAGCACGGCCAACCCACCCTAACCCGCACATCCCTGAGCACTATGGGACAATTTAGCACGGCCAACCCACCCTAACCTGCACATCCCTGGGCACTACGGGACAATTTAGCACGGCCAACCCACCCTAACCCGCACATCCCTGGGCACCATGGGACAATTTAACACGGCCAATCCACCCTAACCCGCACATCCCTGGGCACTATGGGACAATTTAGCACGGCCAACCCACCCTAACCCGCACATCCCTGGGCGCTACGAGACAATTTAGCACGGCCAGTCCACCCCAACCCGCACATGCCTGGGCACTACGGGATAATTTAGCACGGCCAATTCGTAACGCGCACATCCCCGGGCACTACGGGACAATTATAATGGCTAACCCACCCTAAACTGCACATCCCTGGGCACTACACGACAATTTAGCACGGCCAATGCACCCTAACCCGCACATCCCTGGGCGCTATGGGACAATTTAGCACGGCCAACCCACCCTAACCCGCACATCCCTGGGCACTACCGGACAATTTAGCACGGCCAATCCACCCTAACCCACACATCCCTGGGCACTACGGGACAATTTAGCACGGACAACCCACCCTAACCCACACATCCCTGGGCACTACGGGACAATTTAGCACGGCCAATCCACCCCACCCTAACCCGCACATCCCTGGGCACTATGGGACAATTTAGCACAGCCAATCCACCCCACCCTAACCCGCACATCCCTGGGCAAGACGGGACAATTTAGCACGGCCAACCCACCCTAACCTGCACATCCCTGGGCCCTATGGGACAATTTAGCACGGCCAATCCCGAACCCGCACATCCCCGCGTTCTACGGGACAATTTAGCACGGCCAATCCACCCTAACCCGCACATCCCTGCGCACTATGGGACAGTTTAGCACGGCCAATCCACCCGAACCCGCACATCCCTGGGCACTACGGGACAATTCTGCACAGCCAACGCACCCTAAGCCGCACATCCCTGGGCACTACGGGACAATTTAGCACGGCCAACCCACCCTAACCCGCACATCCCTGGGCACTAGGGGACAATTTAGCACAGCCAATCCACCCCACCCTAACCCGCACATCCCTGGGCACTACGGGACAACTTAGCACGGCCAATCCACCCTAACCCGCACATCCCTGGGCACTACGGGACAATTCTGCACAGCCAACCCACCCTAACCCGCACATCCCTGGGCACTCCGGGACAATTTAGCACGGCCAATCCACCCGAACCCGCACATCCCTGGGCACTACGGGACAATTCTGCACAGCCAACGCACCCTAAGCCGCACATCCCTGGGCACTACGGGACAATTTAGCACGGCAACCCACCCTAACCCGCACATCCCTGGGCACTGCAGGACAATTTAGCACGGCCAATCCACCCTAACCCGCACATCCCTGGGTACTACGGGGCAATTTAGCACGGCCAATCCACCCTAACCCGCACATCCCTGGGTACTACGGGACAATTTAGCACGGCCAATCCACCCTAACCCGCACATCCCTGGGCACTGCAGGACAATTTAGCACGGCCAATCCACCCTAACCCGCACATCCCTGTGCACTACGGGACAATTTAGCACGGCCAATCCACCCTAACCCGCACATCCCTGGGCAAGACGGGACAATTTAGCACGGCCAACCCACCCTAACCCGCACATCCCTGGGCACCATGGGACAATTTAGCACGGCCAACCCACCCTAACCCGCACATCCCTGAGCACTATGGGACAATTTAGCACGGCCAACCCACCCTAACCTGCACATCCCTGGGCACTACGGGACAATTTAGCACGGCCAACCCACCCTAACCTGCACATCCCTGGGCACTACGGGACAATTTAGCACGGCCAATCCACCCTAACCCGCACATCCCTGGGCACTACAGGACAATTCAGCACGGCCAACCCACCCTAACCCGCACATCCCTGAGCACTATGGGACAATTTAGCACGGCCAACCCACCCTAACCTGCACATCCCTGGGCACTACGGGACAATTTAGCACGGCCAACCCACCCTAACCCGCACATCCCTGGGCACCATGGGACAATTTAACACGGCCAATCCACCCTAACCCGCACATCCCTGGGCACTATGGGACAATTTAGCACGGCCAACCCACCCTAACCCGCACATCCCTGGGCGCTACGAGACAATTTAGCACGGCCAGTCCACCCCAACCCGCACATGCCTGGGCACTACGGGATAATTTAGCACGGCCAATTCGTAACGCGCACATCCCCGGGCACTACGGGACAATTATAATGGCTAACCCACCCTAAACTGCACATCCCTGGGCACTACACGACAATTTAGCACGGCCAATGCACCCTAACCCGCACATCCCTGGGCACTATGGGACAGTTTAGCACGGCCAACCCACCCTAACACGCACATCCCTGGGCACTACTGGACAATTCTGCACAGCCAACGCACCCTAACCCACACATCCCTGGGCACTACGGGACAATTTAGCACGGCCAACCCACCCTAACCCGCACATCCCTGGGCACTACGGGACAATTTAGCACGGCCAATCCACCCCACCCTAACCCGCACATCCCTGGGCACTATGGGACAATTTAGCATGGCCAACCCACCCTAATCCACACATCCCTGGGCACTACGGGACAAATTAGCACGGCCAATCCACCCTAACCCGCACATCCCTGGGCGCTATGGGACAATTTAGCACGGCCAACCCACCCTAACCCGCACATCCCTGGGCACTACCGGACAATTTAGCACGGCCAATCCACCCTAACCCGCACATCCCTGGGCACTATGGGACAATTTAGCACGGCCAACCCACCCTAACCCGCACATCCCTGGGCACTACCGGACAATTTAGCACGGCCAACCCACCCAAACTCGCACATCCCTGGGCGCTACGGGACAATTTAGCATGGCCAGTCCACCCCAACCCGCACATGCCTGGGCACTACGGGACAATTTAGCATGGCCAATCCACCCTAATCTCCACATCCCTGGGCACTATTGGACAATTTAGCACGGCCAATCCGTAACCCGCACATCCCCGGGCACTACGGGACAATTATAATGGCCAACCCACCCTAACCTGCACATCCCTGGGCACTACAGGACAATTTAGCACGGCCAATCCACCCTAACCCGCACATCCCTGGGCACTATGGGACAGTTTAGCACGGCCAACCAACCCTAACACGCACATCCCCGGGCACTACGGGACAATTATAATGGCCAACCCACCCTAACCTGCACATCCCTGGGCACTACAGGACAATTTAGCACGGCCAACCCACCCTAACCTGCACATCCCTGGGCACTATGGGACAATTTAGCACGGCCAACCCACCCTAACCTGCACATCCCTGGGCAAGACGGGACAATTTAGCACGGCCAATCCACCCCACCCTAACCCGCACATCCCTGGGCACTATGGGACAATTTAGCACAGCCAATCCACCCCACACTAACCCGCACATCCCTGGGCAAGACGGGACAATTTAGCACGGCCAACCCACCCTAACCTGCACATCCCTGGGCACTATGGGACAATTTAGCACGGCCCATCCCGAACCCGCACATCCCCGCGCTCTACGGGACAATTTAGCATGGCCAATCCACCCGAACCCGCACATCCCTGGGCACTACGGGACAATTCTGCACAGCCAACGCACCCTAAGCTGCACATCCCTGGGCACTACGGGACAATTTAGCACGGCCAACCCACCCTAACCCGCACATCCCTGGGCACTAGGGGACAATTTAGCACAGCCAATCCACCCCACCCTAACCCGCACATCCCTGGGCACTACGGGACAATTTAGCACGGCCAATCCACCCTAACCCGCACATCCCTGGGCACTAGGGGACAATTTAGCAGAGCCAATCCACCCCACCCTAACCCGCACATCCCTGGGCACTATGGGACAATTTAGCAGGGCCAATCCACCCTCACCCGCACATCCCTGGGCATACTGAACAATTTAGTACTGCCAATCCACCCTAACCCGCACATCCCTGGACACTACGGGACAATTTAGCACGGCCATCCCACCCTAACCCGCACATCCCTGGGCACTATGGGACAATTTAGCACGGCCAACCCACCCTAACCCGCACATCCCTGGGCACTATGGGACAATTTAGCACGGCCAACCCACCCTAACCCGCACATCCCTGGGCACTATGGGACAATTTAGCACGGCCAACCCACCCTAAACCGCACATCCCTGGGCGCTACGGGACAATTTAGCACGGCCAGTCCACCCTCACCCGCACATCCCTGGGCATACTGAACAATTTAGTAC
Organism: Stegostoma tigrinum; assembly: GCF_030684315.1. Taxonomy (NCBI): domain Eukaryota; kingdom Metazoa; phylum Chordata; class Chondrichthyes; order Orectolobiformes; family Stegostomatidae; genus Stegostoma; species Stegostoma tigrinum. The sequence goes on from NC_081398.1 coordinate 2,424,581, forward strand.
TGCCAATCCACCCTAACCCGCACATCCCTGGACACTACGGGACAATTTAGCACGGCCATCCCACCCTAACCCGCACATCCCTGGGCACTATGGGACAATTTAGCACGGCCAACCCACCCTAACCCGCACATCCCTGGGCACTATGGGACAATTTAGCACGGCCAACCCACCCTAACCCGCACATCCCCGGGCACTACCGGACAATTTAGCACGGCCAATCCACCCTAACCCGCACATCCCTGGGCACTACGGGACAATTTAGCACGGCCAACCCACCCTAACCCGCACATCCCTGGGCACTAGGGGACAATTTAGCACGGCCAATCCACCCCACCCTAACCCGCACATCCCTGGGCACTATGGGACAATTTAGCACAGCCAATCCACCCCACCCTAACCCGCACATCCCTGGGCAAGACGGGACAATTTCGCACGGCCAACCCACCCTAACCTGCACATCCCTGGGCCCTATGGGACAATTTAGCACGGCCAATCCCGAACCCGCACATCCCCGCGCTCTACGGGACAATTTAGCATGGCCAATCCACCCGAACCCGCACATCCCTGGGCACTACGGGACAATTCTGCACAGCCAACGCACCCTAAGCTGCACATCCCTGGGCACTACGGGACAATTTAGCACGGCCAATCCACCCTAACCTGCACATCCCTGCGCACTATGGGACAGTTTAGCACGGCCAATCCACCCGAACCCGCACATCCCTGGGCACTACGGGACAATTCTGCACAGCCAACGCACCCTAACCCGCACATCCCTGGGCACTACGGGACAATTTAGCACGGCCAATCCACCCGAACCTGCACATCCCTGGGCACTACAGGACAATTTAGCACGGCCAACCCACCCTAACCCGCACATCCCTGGGCACTACGGGACAATTTAGCACAGCCAATCCACCCCACCCTAACCCGCACATCCCTGGGCACTACGGGACAACTTAGCACGGCCAATCCACCCTAACCCGCACATCCCTGGGCACTACGGGACAATTTAGCACAGCCAATCCACCCCACCCTAACCTGCACATCCTTGGGCACTACGGGACAACTTAGCACGGCCAATCCACCCTAACCCGCACATCCCTGGGCACTACGGGACAATTCTGCACAGTCAACCCACCCTAACCCGCACATCCTTGGGCACTACGGGACAATTTAGCACAGCCAATCCACCCCACCCTAACCCGCACATCCCTGGGCACTATGGGACAATTTAGCATGGCCAACCCACCCTAACCCGCACATCCCTGGGCACTACGGGACAATTTAGCACGGCCAACCCACCCTAACCCGCACATCCCTGAGCACTATGGGCCAATTTAGCACGGCCAACCCACCCTAACCCGCACATCCCTGAGCACTATAGGACAATTTAGCACGGCCAACCCACCCTAACCCGCACATCCCTGGGCACTACGGGACAATTTAGCACGGCCAACCCACCATAACCCGCACATCCCTGAGCACTATAGGACAATTTAGCACGGCCAACCCACCCTAACCCGCACATCCCTGGGCGCTACGAGACAATTTAGCACGGCCAGTCCACCCCAACCCGCACATGCCTGGGCACTACGGGACAATTTAGCATGGCCAATCCACCCTAATCTGCACATCCCTGGGCACTACGGGATAATTTAGCACGGCCAATCCGTAACGCGCACATCCCCGGGCACTACGGGACAATTATAATGGCTAACCCACCCTAAACTGCACATCCCTGGGCACTACACGACAATTTAGCACGGCCAATGCACCCTAACCCGCACATCCCTGGGCACAATGGGACAATTTAGCACGGCCAACCCACCCTAACACGCACATCCCTGGGCACTACGGGACAATTCTGCACAGCCAACGCACCCTAACCCGCACATCCCTGGGCACTACGGAACAATTTAGCACGGCCAACCCACCCTAACCCGCACATCCCTGCGCACTATGGGACAGTTTAGCACGGCCAATCCACCCTAACCTGCACATCCCTGGGCACTAGGGGACAATTCTGCACAGCCCATGCACCCTAAGCTGCACATCCCTGGGCACTACGGGACAATTTAGCACGGCCAACCCACCCTAACCCGCACATCCCTGGGCGCTATGGGACAATTTAGCACGGCCTACCCACCCTAACCCGCACATCCCTGAGCACTATGGGACAATTTAGCACGGCCAATCCACCCTAACCCGCACATCCCCGGGCACGATGGGACAATTTAGCACGGCCAACCCACCCTAACCCGCACATCCCTGGGCGCTACGGGACAATTTAGCACGGCCAGTCCACCCCAACCCGCACATGCCTGGGCACTACGGGACAATTTAGCATGGCCAATCCACCCTAATCTGCACATCCCTGGGCACTACGGGATAATTTAGCACGGCCAATCCGTAACGCGCACATCCCCGGGCACTACGGGACAATTATAATGGCTAACCCACCCTAAAGTGCACATCCCTGGGCACTACGGAACAATTTAGCATGGCCAATCCACCCTAACCCACACATCCCTGGGCACTATGGGACAATTTAGCACGGCCAACCCACCCTAACCCGCACATCCCTGGGCACTACGGGACAATTTAGCACGGCCAATCCACCCCACCCTAACCCGCACATCCCTGGGCACTACTATGGGACAATTTAGCACAGCCAATCCACCCCACCCTAACCCGCACATCTCTGGGCAAGACGGGACAATTTAGCACGGCCAACCCACCCTAACCTGCACATCCCTGGGCACTATGGAACAATTTAGCACGGCCAATCCCGAACCCGCACATCCCCGCGCTCTACGGGACAATTTAGCATGGCCAATCCACCCGAGCCCGCACATCCCTGGGCACTACGGGACAATTCTGCACAGCCAACGCACCCTAAGCAGCACATCCCTGGGCACTACGGGACAATTTAGCACGGCCAATCCACCCTAACCCGCACATCCCTGGGCACTACGGGACAATTCTGCACAGCCAACCCACCCTAATCCGCACATCCCAGGGCACTACGGGACAATTTAGCACGGCCAATCCACCCCACCCTAACCCGCACATCCCTGGCTACTCCGGGACAATTTAGCAAGGCCAATTCACCCGAACCCGCACATCCCTGGGCACTACGGGACAATTCTGCACAGCCAATCCACCCTAACCCGCACATCCCTGGGCACTACGAGACAATTTAGCACGGCCAATCCACCCCACCCTAACCCACACATCCCTGGGCACTCCGGGACAATTTAGCACGGCCAACCCACCCTAACCCGCACATCCCTGGGCACTACGGGACAATTTAGCACAGCCAATCCACCCCACCCTAACCCACACATCCCTGGGCACTCGGGGACAATTTAGCATGGCCAACCCACCCTAACCCGCACATCCCTGGGCACTATGGGACAATTTAGCACGGCCAATCCACCCTAACCCGCACATCCCTGGGCACTATGGGACAATTTAGCACGGCCAACCCACCCTAACTAGCACATCCCTGGGCGCTACGGGACAATTTAGCACGGCCAGTCCACAGCAACCCGCACATGCCTGGGCACTACGGGACAATTTAGCACGGCCAATCCGCCCTAATCTGCACATCCCTGGGCACTACGGGATAATTTAGCACGGCCAATCCGTAACGCGCACATCCCCGGGCACTACGGGACAATTATAATGGCTAACCCACCCTAAACTGCACATCCCTGGGCACTACAGGACAATTTAGCACGGCCAATGCACCCTAACCCGCACATCCCTGGGCACTATGGGACAGTTTAGCACGGCCAACCCACCCTAACACGCACATCCCTGGGCACTACGGGACAATTCTGCACAGCCAACGCACCCTAACCCGCACATCCCTGGGCACTACGGAACAATTTAGCATGGCCAATCCACCCAAACCCACACATCCCTGGGCACTACGGGACAATTTAGCACGGCCAACCCACCCTAACCCGCACATCCCTGGGCACTGCGGGACAATTTAGCACAGCCAATCCACCCCACCCTAACCTGCACATCCCTGGGCACAATGGGACAATTTAGCACAGCCAATCCACCCTAACCCGCACATCCCTGGGCAAGACGGGACAATTTAGCACGGCCAACCCACCCTAATCCACACATCCCTGGGCACTACGGGACAATTTAGCACGGCCAGTGCACCCTAACCCGCACATCCCTGGGTACTATGGGACAGTTTAGCACGGCCAATCTACCCTAACCCACACATCCCTGGGCACTAAGGGACAATTTAGCACAGCCAATCCACCCTAACGCACTCATCCCTGGGCACTATGGGAGAATTTAACACGGCCAACCGACCCTAACCCGCACATGCCTGGGGACTACGGGACAATTTAGCACGGCCAAACCACCCTAACCCGCACATCTCGGGGCACTACGGGACAATTCAGCACGGCCAATGCACCCTAACCTGCACATCCCTGGGCACTACGGGACAATTTAGCACGGCCAACCCACCCTAACCCGCACATCCCTGGGCACTAGGGGACAATTTAGCACAGCCAATCGACCCTAACCCGCACATCCCTGGGCACTATGGGACAATTTAGCACGGCCAAACCACCCTAACCCGCACATGCCTGGGGACTACGGGACAATTTAGCACGGCCAATCCACCCTAACCTGCACATCCCTGGGCGCTATCGGACAATTTAGCACGGCAAACCCACCCTAAACTGCACATCCCTGGGCATAACAGGACAATTTAGCACGGCCAATGCACCCTAACCCGCACATCCCTGGGCACTATGGGACAGTTTAGCACGGCCAATCCACCCTAACCCGCACATCCCTGGGCACTACGGGACAATTCTGCACAGCCAACGCACCCTAACCCGCACATCCCTGGGCACTACAGAACAATTTAGCACGGCCAACCCACCCTAACACGCACATCCCTGGGCACTACGGGACAATTCTGCACAGCCAACGCACCCTAACCCGCACATCCCTGGGCACTACGGAACAATTTAGCATGGCCAATCCACCCAAACCCACACATCCCTGGGCACTACGGGACAATTTAGCACGGCCAACCCACCCCACCCTAACCCGCACATCCCTGGGCAAGACGGAACAATTTAGCACGGCCAACCCACCCTAATCCACACATCCCTGGGCACTACGGGACAATTTAGCACAGCCAATCCACCCTAACCCGCTCATCCCTGGGCACTATGGGAGAATTTAACACGGCCAACCGACCCTAACCCGCACATCCCGGGGCACTACGGGAAAATTCAGCACAGCCAACGCACCCGAACCCGCACATCCCTGGACACGATGGGACAATTATAGCACGGCCAATCCACCCTAACACGCACATCCCTGGGCACTACGGGACAATTTAGCACGGCCAATCCCACCCTAACCCGCACATCCCTGGGCACTACGGGACAATTTAGCACGGCCAATGCACCCTAACCAGCACATCCCTGGGCACTACGGGACAATTTAGCACGGCCAACCCACCCTAACCCGCACATCCCTGGGCACTACGGGACAATTTAGCACAGCCAATCCACCCTAACCCGCACATCCCTGGGCACTACGGGACAATTTAGCACAGCCAATCCACCCTAACCCGCACATCCCTGGACACTATGGGACAATTTAGCACGGCCAACCCACCCTAACCCGCAAATCCCTGGGCACTACGGGACAATTTAGCACGGTCAACCCACCCTAACCCGCACATCCCTGGGCACTATGGGACAATTTAGCACGGCCAAACCACCATAACCCGCATATCCCTGGGCACTATGGGACAATTTAGCACGGCCAACCCACCCTAACCCGCACATCCCTGGGGACTACGGGACAATTTAGCACGGCCAATCCTCCCTAACCTGCACATCCCTGGGCGCTATGGGACAATTTAGCACGGCCAACCCACCCTAACCCGCACATCCCTGGGCACTACGGGACAATTTAGCACGGCCTACCCACCGTAACCCGCACATCGCTGGGCACTACGGGACAATTTAGCACGGCCAACCCACCCTAACCCGCACATCCCTGGGCACTGTGGGACAGTTTAGCATGGCCAATCCACCCTTACCCGCACATCCCTGGGCACTACGGGACAATTCAGCACGGCCAACCCACCCTAAACCGCCCATCCCTGGGCACTACGGGACAATTCAGCACGGCCAATCCACTCTAACCCGCACATCCCTGGGCACTATGGGACAATTTAGCACAGCCAACCCACACTAACCCGCACATTCCTGGGCACTACGGGACAATTTAGCACGGCCAATCCACCCTAATCCGCACATCCCTGGGCACTATGGGACAATTTAGCATGGCCAGTCCACCCCAACCCGCACATGCCTGGGCACTACGGGACAATTTAGCATGGCCAGTCCACCCCAACCGGCACATGCCTGGGCACTACGGGACAATTTAGCACGGACAATCCACCCTAATCTGCACATCCCTGGGCACTACGGAATAATTTAGCACGGCCAATCCGTAACGCGCACATCCCTGGGCACTACAGGACAATTCAGCACGGCCAACCCACCCTAAACCGCACATCACTGGGCACTACGGGACAATTTAGCACGGCCAGTCCCCCCTAATCCGCACATCCCTGGGCACTACGGGACAATTTAGCACGGCCAACCCACCCTAACCTGCACATCCCTGGGCACTATGGGACAATTTAGCACGGCCAATCCACTCTAACCCGCACATCCCTGGGCACTACGGGACAATTTAGCACGGCCAGTCCACCCCAACCCGCACATGCCTGGGCACGAAGGGACAATTTAGCATGGCCAATCCACCCTAATCTGCACATCCCTGGGCACTACAGGACAATTTAGCACTGCCAATCCCGAACCCGCACATCCCCGGGCTCTACGGGACAATTTAGCATGGCCAATCCACCCAAACCCGCACATCCCTGCGCACAATGGGACAGTTTAGCACGGCCAATCCACCAAAACACGCACATCCCTGGGCACTACGGGACAATTCTGCACAGCCAAGGCACCCTAAGCCGCACATCCCTGGGCACTACAGAACAATTTAGCACGGCCAATCCACCCTAACCCACACATCCCTGGGCACTACGGGACAATTTAGCACGGCCAGCCCACCCTAAACCGCACATCCCTGGGCACTACGGGACAATTTAGCACGGCCAACCCACCCTAACCCGCACATCCCCGGGCACTCTGGGACAATTTAGCACGGCCAACCCACCCTAGCCCGCACATCCCTGGGCACTACGGGGCAATTTAACACGGCCAACCAACCCTAACCCGGACATCGCTGGACACTATGGGACAATTTAGCATGGCCAACCCACCCTAGCCCGCACATCCCTGGGCACTACAGAACAATTTAGCACGGCCAACCCACCCTAACTCGCACATCCCTGGGCACTACGGAACAATTTAGCACGGCCAACCCACCCTAACCCGGACATCCCTGGGCACTACGGGACAATTTAGCACGGCCAACCCACCGTAACCCGCACATCCCTGGGCACTAGGGGACAATTTAGCACGGCCAATCCACCGTAACCCGCACATCCCTGGGCACTACGGGAGAATTTAGCACGGCCAACCCACCCTTACCCGCACATCCCTGGGCACTATGGGACAATTTAGCACAGCCAACCCTCCCTAACCCGCACATCCCTGGGCACTACCGGACAATTTAGCACGGCAAATCCACCCTAGCCCGCACATCCCTGGGCGCTATGGGACAATTTAGCACGGCCAACCCACCCAAACCGGCACATCCCTGGGCACAACCGGACAATTTAGCACGGCCAATCCACCCTAAGCCGCACATGCCTGGGCACTATGGGACAATTTAGCACGGCCAATCCACCCAAACGCGCACATCCCTGGGCGCTACGGGACAATTTAGCACGGCCAGTCCACCCCAACCCGCACATGCCTGGGCACTACGGGACAATTTAGCATGGCCAATCCACCCTAATCTGCACATCCCTGGGCACTATGGGACAATTTAGCACGGCCAATCCGTAACCCGCACATCCCCGGGCACTACGGGACAATTATAACGGCCAATCCACCCTAACCCGCACATCCCTGGGCACTATGGGACAGTTTAGCACGGCCAACCAACCCTAACACGCACATCCCTGGGCACTACGGGACAATTTAGCACGGCCAATCCACCCTAACCCGCACATCCCTGGGCACTACGGAACAATTTAGCACGGCCAACCCACCCTAACCCGCACATCCCAGGGCACTACTGGACAATTTAGCACGGCCAATCCACCCCACCCTAACCCGCACATCCCTGGGCACTATGGGACAATTTAGCACAGCCAATCCACCCCACCCTAACCCGCACATCCCTGGGCAAGACGGGACAATTTAGCACGGCCAACCCACCCTAACCTGCACATCCCTGGGCACTATGGGACAATTTAGCACGGCCAATCCCGAACCCGCACATCCCCACGCTCTACGGGACAATTTAGCATGGCCAATCCACCCTAACCCGCTCAGCCCTGCGCACTATGGGACAGTTTAGCACAGCCAATCCACCCGAACCCGCACATCCCTGGGCACTACGGGACAATTCTGCACAGCCAACGCACCCTAAGCCGCACATCCCTGGGCACTATGGGACAATTTAGCACGGCCAATCCACCCTAACCCGCACATCCCTGGGCACTACGGGACAATTTAGCACGGCCAACCCACCCTAACCCGCACATCCCTGGGCACTACGGGACAATTTAGCACAGCCAATCCACCCCACCCTAACCCGCACATCCCTGGGCACTACGGGACAATTTAGCACGGCCAATCCACCTTAACCCGCACATCCCTGGGCACTACGGGACAATTCTGCACAGCCAACCCGCACATCCCTGGGCACTCCGGGACAATTTAGCATGGCCAACCCACCCTAGCCCGCACATCCCTGGGCACTACGGGACAATTTAGCATGGCCAATCCACCCTAACCCGCACATCCCTGTGCAAGACGGGACAATTTAGCACGGCCAACCCAACCTAACCCGCACATCCCTGGGCACTATGGGACAATTTAGCACGGCCAATCCACCCTCACCCGCACATCCCTGGGCATACAGAACAATTTAGCACGGCCAACCCACCCTAACCCGCACATCCGTGAGCACTATGGGACAATTTAGCACGGCCAACCCACCCTAACCCGCACATCCCTGGGCACTATGGGACAATTTAGCACGGCCAACCCACCCTAACCCGCACATCCCTGGGCGCTACGGGACAATTTAGCACGGCCAGTCCATAGCAACCCGCACATGCCTCGGCACTACGGGACAATTTAGCATGGCCAATCCACCCTAATCTGCACATCCCTGGGCACTACGGGATAATTTAGCACGGCCAATCCGTAACGCGCACATCCCCGGGCACTACGGGACAATTATAATGGCTAACCCACCCTAAACTGCACATCCCTGGGCACTACAGGACAATTTAGCACGGCCAATGCACCCTAACCCGCACATCCCTGGGCACTATGGGACAGTTTAGCACGGCCAACCCACCCTAACACGCACATCCCTGGGGACTACGGGACAATTCTGCACACCCAACGCACCCTAACCCACACATCCCTGGGCACTATGGGACATTTTAGCACGGCCAACCCACCCTAACCCGCACATCCCTGGGCACTACGGGACAATTTAGCACGGCCAATCCACCCCACCCTAACCCGCACATCCCTGGGCACTATGGGACAATTTAGCACGGCCAATCCACCCTAACCTGCACATCCCTGGGCAAGACGGGACAATTTAGCACGGCCAACCCACCCTAATCCACACATCCCTGGGCACTACGGGACAATTTCGCACGGCCAACCCACCCTAACCAGCACATCCCTGGGCACTACGGGACAATTTAGCACGGCCAATCCACCCTAACCTGCACATCCCCGCGCACTACAGGACAATTTACCACGGCCATTCCACCCGAACCCGCACATCCCTGGGCACTACGGGACAATTCTGCACGGCCAACACACCCTAAGCCGCACATCCCTGGGCAATACGGGACAATTTAGCACGGCCAACCCACCCTAACCCGCACATCCCTGGACACTACGGGACAATTTAGCACGGCCAATCCACCCTAACCCGCACATCCCTGGGCACTACGGGACAATTTAGCACGGCCAATCCACCCTAACCCGCACATCCCTGGGCACTACGGGACAATTTAGCACGGCCAATCCACCCTAACCCGCACATCCCTGGGCACGATGGGACAATTCTGCACAGCCAACCCACCCTAACCCGCACATCCCTGGGCACTCCGGGACAATTTAGCACAGCCAATCCACCCTAACCCGCACATCCCTGGGCACTACGGGACAATTCTGCACAGCCAACCCACCCTAACCCGCACATCCCTGGGCACTATGGGACAATTTAGCACGGCCAATCCACCCTAACCCGCACATCCCTGGGCACTATGGGACAGTTTAGCACGGCCAATCCACCCTAACACGCACATCCCTGGGCACTACGGGACAATTTAGCACGGCCAATCCACCCTAACCCGCACATCCCTGGGCACTACGGAACAATTTAGCACGGCCAACCCACCCTAACCCGCACATCCCAGGGCACTACTGGACAATTTAGCACGGCCAATCCACCCCACCCTAACCCGCACATCCCTGGGCACTATGGGACAATTTAGCACAGCCAATCCACCCCACCCTAACCCGCACATCCCTGGGCAAGACGGGACAATTTAGCACGGCCAACCCACCCTAACCTGCACATCCCTGGGCACTATGGGACAATTTAGCACGGCCAATCCCGAACCCGCACATCCCCACGCTCTACGGGACAATTTAGCATGGCCAATCCACCCTAACCCGCTCAGCCCTGCGCACTATGGGACAGTTTAGCACAGCCAATCCACCCGAACCCGCACATCCCTGGGCACTACGGGACAATTCTGCACAGCCAACGCACCCTAAGCCGCACATCCCTGGGCACTACGGGACAATTTAGCACGGCCAACCCACCCTAACCCGCACATCCCTGGGCACTACGGGACAATTTAGCACAGCCAATCCACCCCACCCTAACCCGCACATCCCTGGGCACTACGGGACAATTTAGCACGGCCAACCCGCACATCCCTGGGCACTACGGGACAATTTAGCACGGCCAACCCACCCTAACCCACACATCCCTGGGCACCACGGGACAATTTAGCACAGCCAATCCACCCCACCCTAACCCGCACATCCCTGGGCACTCCGGGACAATTTAGCATGGCCAACCCACCCTAGCCCGCACATCCCTGGGCACTACGGGACAATTTAGCATGGCCAATCCACCCTAACCCGCACATCCCTGGGCAAGACGGGACAATTTAGCACGGCCAACCCAACCTAACCCGCACATCCCTGGGCACTATGGGACAATTTAGCACGGCCAATCCACCCTCACCCGCACATCCCTGGGCATACAGAACAATTTAGCACGGCCAACCCACCCTAACCCGCACATCCGTGAGCACTATGGGACAATTTAGCACGGCCAACCCACCCTAACCCGCACATCCCTGGGCACTATGGGACAATTTAGCACGGCCAACCCACCCTAACCCGCACATCCCTGGGCGCTACGGGACAATTTAGCACGGCCAGTCCATAGCAACCCGCACATGCCTCGGCACTACGGGACAATTTAGCATGGCCAATCCACCCTAATCTGCACATCCCTGGGCACTACGGGATAATTTAGCACGGCCAATCCGTAACGCGCACATCCCTGGGCACTACAGGACAATTTAGCACGGCCAATGCACCCTAACCCGCACATCCCTGGGCACTATGGGACAGTTTAGCACGGCCAACCCACCCTAACACGCACATCCCTGGGGACTACGGGACAATTCTGCACAGCCAACGCACCCTAACCCACACATCCCTGGGCACTATGGGACATTTTAGCACGGCCAACCCACCCTAACCCGCACATCCCTGGGCACTACGGGACAATTTAGCACGGCCAATCCACCCCACCCTAACCCGCACATCCCTGGGCACTATGGGACAATTTAGCACGGCCAATCCACCCTAACCTGCACATCCCTGGGCAAGACGGGACAATTTAGCACGGCCAACCCACCCTAATCCACACATCCCTGGGCACTACGGGACAATTTCGCACGGCCAACCCACCCTAACCAGCACATCCCTGGGCACTACGGGACAATTTAGCACGGCCAATCCACCCTAACCTGCACATCCCCGCGCACTACAGGACAATTTACCACGGCCATTCCACCCGAACCCGCACATCCCTGGGCACTACGGGACAATTCTGCACAGCCAACACACCCTAAGCCGAACATCCCTGGGCACTACGGGACAATTCTGCACAGCCAACCCACCCTAACCCGCACATCCCTGGGCACTCCGGGACAAATTAGCACGGCCAATCCACCCTAACCCGCACATCCCTGGGCCCTATGGGACAATTTAGCACAGCCAATCCACCCCACCCTAACCCGCACATCCCTGGGCACTACGGGGCAATTTAGCACGGCCAATCCACCCTAACCCGCACATCCCTGGGCACTACGGGACAATTCTGCACAGCCAACCCACCCTAACCCGCACATCCCTGGGCACTACGGGACAATTTAGCACGGCCAATCCACCCCACCCTAACCCGCACATCCCTGGGCACTCCGGGACAATTTAGAACGGCCAATCCACCTTAACCCGCACATCCCTGGGCAAGACGGGACAATTTAGCACGGCCAACCCACCCTAACCCGCACATCCCTGAGCACTATGGGACAATTTAGCACGGCCAATCCACCCTCACCCGCACATCCCTGGGCATACAGAAGAATTTAGCACGGCCAACCCACCCTAACCCGCACATCCCTGGGCACTCCGGGACAATTTAGCACGGCCAGTCCACCCCAACCCGCACATGCCTGGGCACTACGGGACAATTTAGCACGGCCAATCCACCCTAACCCGCACATCCCTGGGCACTATGGGACAATTTAGCACGGCCAGTCCACCCTAACCTGCACATCCCTGGACACTATGGGACAATTTAGCACGGCCAATCCACCCTAACCCGCACATCCCTGGGCACTACGGGACAATTATAACGGCCAACCCACCCTAACCTGCACATCCCTGGGCACTATGGGACAATTTAGCACGGCCAATCCCGAACCCGCACATCCCCACGCTCTACGGGACAATTTAGCACGGCCAGTCCACCCTAACCTGCTCATCCCTGGGCATTAGGGGACAGTTTAGCACGGCCAATCCACCCGAACCCGCACATCCCTGGGCACTACGGGACAATTCTGCACAGCCAACGCACCCTAAGCCGCACATCCCTGGGCACCACGGGACAATTTAGCACGGCCAACCCACCCTAACCCGACATCCCTGGGCACTAGGGGACAATTTAGCACAGCCAATCCACCCCACCCTGACCCGCACATCCCTGGGCACTACGGGACAATTTAGCACGGCCAATCCACCCTAACCCGCACATCCCTGGGCACTACGGGACAATTCTGCACAGCCAACCCGCACATCCCTGGACACTACGGGACAATTCTGATCAGCCAACCCACCCTAAGCCACACATCCCTGGGCAGTACGGGACAATTTAGCACAGCCAATCCACCCCACCCTAACCCGCACATCCCTGGGCACTCCGGGACAATTTAGCACGGCCAATCCACCCTAACCCGCACATCCCTGGGCAAGACGGGACAATTTAGCACGGCCAACCCAACCTAACCCGCACATCCCTGGGCACTATGGGACAATTTGGCACGGCCAATCCACCCTCACCCGCACATCCCTGGGCATACAGAACAATTTAGCACGGCCAACCCACCCTAACCCGCACATCCGTGAGCACTATGGGACAATTTAGCACGGCCAACCCACCCTAACCCGCACATCCCTGGGCGCTACGGGACAATTTAGCACGGCCAGTCCACAGCAACCCGCACATGCCTCGGCACTAGGGGCCAATTTAGCATGGCCAATCCACCCTAACCTGCACATCCCTGGGCAGACAGAACAATTTAGCACAGCCAATCCACCCTAACCCACACATCCCTGGGCACGACAGGACAATTTAGCACGGCCAATGCACCCTAACCCGCACATCGCTGGGCACTATGGGACAGTTTAGCACAGCCAATCCACACCACCCTAACCTGCACATCCCTGGGCAAGACGGGACAATTTAGCACGGCCAATCCACCCTAACCTGCACATCCCTGGGCACTATGGGACAATTTAGCACGGCCAACCCACCCTAATCCACACATCCCTGGGCACTACGGGACAATTTAGCACGGCCAATCCACCCTAACCCGCACATCCCTGGGCGCTATGGGACAATTTAGCACGGCCAATCCACCCTAACCCACACATCCCTGGGCACTATGGGACAATTTAGCACGGCCAATCCACCCTAACCCGCACATCCCTGGGCGCTATGGGACAGTTTAGCATGGTCAGTCCACCCCAACCCGCACATGCCTGGGCACTACGGGACAATTTAGCACGGCCAATCCACCCTAACCCGCACATCCCTGGGCACTATTGGACAATTTAGCACGGCCAATCCGTAACCCGCAGATCCCCGGGCACTACGGGACAATTATAATGGCCAACCCACCCTAACCCGCACATCCCTGGGCACTACAGGACAATTTAGCACGGCCAATCCACCCTAACCCGCACATCCCTGGGCACTATGGGACAGTTTAGCACGGCCAACCAACCCTAACACGCACATCCCTGGCCACTATGGGACAATTCTGCAAAGCCAACGCACCCTAACCCGGACATCCCTGGGCACTACGGAACAATTTAGCATGGCCAATCCACCCTAACCCGGACATCCCTGGGCACTACGGAACAATTTAGCATGGCCAATACACCCTAACCCGCACATCCCTGGGCACTACGGGACAATTTAGCACGGCCAACCCACCCTAACCAGCACATCCCTGGGCACTACGGGACAATTTAGCACAGCCAATCCAACCCACCCTAACCCGCACATCCCTGGGCACTATGGGACAATTTAGCACGGCCAATCCACACCACCCTAACCTGCACATCCCTGGGCAAGACGGGACAATTTAGCACGGCCAACCCACCCTAACCTACACATCCCTGGGCACTAAGGGACAATTTAGCACGGCCAATCCACCCTAACCCACACATCCCTGGGCACTACAGGACAATTTAGCATGGCCAATCCACCCTAACCCGCACATCCCTGCGCACTATGGGGCAGTTTAGCACGGCCAATCCACCCGAACCCGCACATCCCAGGGCACTACGGGACAATTCTGCACAGCCAACCCACCCTAACCCACACATCCCTGGGCACTAGGGGACAATTTAGCACGGCCAACCCACCCCACCCTAACCCGCACATCCCTGGGCACTCCGGGACAATTTAGCACGGCCAATCCACCCTAACCCGCATATCCCTGGGCACTATGGGACAATTCTGCACAGCCAACCCACCCGAACCCGTACATCCCTGGGCACTACGGGACAATTTAGCACAGCCAATCCACCCCACCCTAACCCGCACATCCCTGGGCACTCCGGGACAATTTAGCACGGCCAATCCACCCGAACCCGCACATCCCTGGGCACTACGGGACAATTCTGCACAGCCAACGCACCCTAAGCCGCACATCCCTGGGCACTACGGGACAATTTAGCACGGCCAATCCACCCTAACCCGCACATCCCTGGGCACTACGGGACAATTTAGCACGGCCAATCCACCCTAACCCGCACATCCCTGGGCACTATGGGACAATTTAGCACGGCCAACCCACCCTCACCCGCACATCCCTGGGCACTACGGGACAATTTAGCACAGCCAATCCACCCCACCCTAACCCGCACATCCCTGGGCACTATGGGACAATTTAGCACGGCCAATCCACCCTAACCTGCACATCCCTGGGCACTACGGGACAATTTAGCACGGCCAATCCACCCTCACCCGCACATCCCTGGGCACTATGGGACAATTTAGCACGGCCAACCCACCCTAACCAGCACATCCCTGGGCACTATGGGACAATTTAGCACGGCCAACCCACCCTAACCCGAACATCCCTGAGCACTATGGGACAATTTAACACGGCCAACCAACCCTAACCCGCACATCCCTGGGCACTATGGGACAATTTAGCACGGCCAACCCACCCTAACCCGCACATCCCTGGGCGCTACGGGACAATTTAGCACGGCCAACCCACCCTAACCCGCACATCCCTGGGCACTACGGGACAATTTAGCATGGCCAATCCACCCTAATCTGCACATCCCTGGGCACTACGGGATAATTTAGCACGGCCAATCCGTAACGCGCACATCCCCGGGCACGACGGGACAATTATAATGGCTAACCCGCCCTAAACTGCACATCCCTGGGCACGACGGAACAATTTAGCATGGCCAATCCACCCTAACCCACACATCCCTGGGCACTACGGGACAATTTAGCACGGCCAACCCACCCTAACCCGCACATCCCGGGGCACTACGGGCCAATTTAGCACGGCCAATCCACCCCACCCTAACCCGCACATCCCTGGGCACTATGGGACAATTTAGCACAGCCAATCCACCCCACCCTAACCCGCACATCTCTGGGCAAGACGGGACAATTTAGCACGGCCAACCCACCCTAACCTGCACATCCCTGGGCACTATGGGACAATTTAGCACAGCCAATCCCGAACCCGCACATCCCCGCGCTCTACGGGACAATTTAGCATGGCCAATCCACCCTAACCCGCACATCCCTGCGCACTATGGGACAGTTTAGCACGGCCAATCCACCCGAACCCGCACATCCCTGGGCACTACGGGACAATTCTACACAGCCAACGCACCCTAAGCCGCACATCCCTGGGCACTACAGGACAATTTAGCACGGCCAATCCACCCTAACCCGCACATCCCTGGGCACTAGGGGGCAATTTAGCACAGCCAATCCACCCCACCCTAACCCGCACATCCCTGGGCACTCCGCGACAAATTAGCACGGCCAGTCCACCCTAACCCGCACATCCCTGGGCACTACGGGACAATTCTGCACAGCCAACCCACCCTAATCCGCACATCCCTGGGCACTACGGGACAATTCTGCACAGCCAACCCAACCTCACCCGCACATCCCAGGGCACTACGGGACAATTTAGCACGGCCAATCCACCCCACCCTACCCGCACATCCCTGGGCACTCCGGGACAATTTAGCACGGCCAATCCACCCGAACCCGCACATCCCTGGGCACTACGGGACAATTCTGCACAGCCAACGCACCCTAAGCCGCACATCCCTGGGCACGACGGGGCAATTTAGCACGGCCAACCCACCCTAACCCGCACATCCCTGGCCACTATGGGACAATTTAGCACGGCCAATCCACCCTAACCCGCACATCCCTGGGCGCTACGGGACAATTTAGCACGGCCAACCCACCCTAAATAGCACATCCCTGGGCGCTACGGGACAATTTAATACGTCCAGTCCACAGCAACCCGCACATGCCTGGGCACTACGGGACAATTTAGCACGGCCAATCCGTAACGCGCACATCCCCGGGCACTACGGGACAATTATAATGGCTAACCCACCCTAAACTGCACATCCCTGGGCACTGCAGGACAATTTAGCACGGCCAATGCACCCTAACCCGCACATCCCTGGGCACTATGGGACAGTTTAGCACGGCCAACCCACCCTAACACGCACATCACTGGGCACTATGTGACAATTCTGCACAGCCAACGCACCCTAACCCGCACATCCCTGGGCACTACGGGACAATTTAGCATGGCCAATCCACCCTAACCAACACATCCCTGGGCACTACGGGACAATTTAGCACGGCCAACCCACCCTAACCCGCACATCCCTGGGCACTACGGGACAATTTAGCACAGCCAATCCACCCCACCCTAACCCGCACATCCCTGGGCACTATGGGACAATTTAGCACAGCCAATCCACCCCACCCTATCCCGCACATCCCTGGGCAAGACGGGACAATTTAGCACGGCCAACCCACCCTAATCCACACATCCCTGGGCACTACGGGACAATTTAGCACGGCCAGTGCACCCTAACCCACACATCCCTGGGCACTAAGGGACAATTTAGCACGGCCAACCCACCCTAACCCGCTCATCCCTGGGCACTATGGGAGAATTTAACACGGCCAACCGACCCTAACCCGCACATCCCGGGGCACTACGGGAAAATTCAGCACAGCCAACGCACCCGAACCCGCACATCCCTGGACACGATGGAACAATTTAGCACGGCCAATCCACCCTAACACGCACATCCCGGGGCACTACGGGACAATTCAGCATGGCCAATCCCACACTAACCCGCACATCCCTGGGCACTACGGGACAATTTAGCACGGCCAATCCACCCTAACCCGCACATCCCTGGGCACTACGGGACAATTCAGCACGGCCAATGCACCCTAACCTGCACATCCCTGGGCGCTACGGGACAATTTAGCACGGCCAACCCAACCTAACCCGCACATCCCTGGGCACGACGGGACAATTTAGCACAGCCAATCCACCCTAACAAGCACAACCCTGGGCACTGTGGGACAATTTAGCACGGCCAACCCACCCTAACCCGCAAAACCCTGGGCACTACGGGACAATTTAGCACGGCCAAACCACCCTAACCCGCACATCCCTGGGCACTATGGGACAATTTAGAACGGCCAACCCACCCTAACCCGCACATCCCTGGGCACTAGGTGACAATTTAGCACGGCCAGTCCACCCCAACCCGCACATGCCTGGGCACTGCGGGACAATTTAGCATGGCCAATCCACCCTAATCTGCACATCCCTGGGCACTACGGGATAATTTAGCACGGCCAATCCGTAACGCGCACATCCCTGGGCACTACGGGACAATTCAGCACGGCCATCCCACCCTAACCCGCACATCCCTGGGCACTACGGGACAATTCAGCACGGCCAATGCACCCTAACCCGCACATCCCTGGGCACTACGGGACAATTTAGCAAGGCCAGTCCGCCCTAACCCGCACATCCCTGGGCACTACGGGACAATTTAGCACGGCCAACCCACCCTAACCTGCACATCCCTGGGCACTACGGGACAATTCAGCACGGCCAATCCACTCTAACCCGCACATCCCTGGGCACTGCGGGACAATTAAGCACGGCCAATCCACCCTAACCCGCACCTCCCTTAGCACTATGGGACAGTTTAGCACGGCCATTCCACCCAAACCCGCACATCCCTGGGCACTACAGAACAATTTAGCACGGCCAACCCACCCTAACCCGCACATCCCTGGGCACTACGGGACAATTTAACACGGCCAACCCACCCTAACTCGCACATCCCTGGGCACTACGGAACAATTTAGCACGGCCAACCCACCCTAACCCGCACATCCCTGGGCACTACGAGACAAATTAGCACGGACAATCCACCGTAACCCGCACATCCCTGGGCACTACGGGACAATTCAGCACGGCCAACCCACCCTAACCCGCACATTCCTGGGCACTACGGGACAATTTAGCACGGCCAATCCACCCTAACCCGCACATCCCTGGGCACTACGGGACAATTTAGCACGGCCAATCTACCCGAACTCGCACATCCCTGGGCACTATGGGACAATTTAGCACGGCCAACCCACCCGAACTCGCACATCCTTGGGCACTACAGGACAATTTAGCACGGCCAGTCCACCCCAACCCGCACATGCCTGGGCACTATGGGACAATTTAGCACGGCCAACCCACCCTAACTTGCACATCCCTGGGCGCTACGGGACAATTTAGCACGGCCAGTCCACCCCAACCCGCACATGCCTGGGCACTACGGGACAATTTAGCATGGCCAATCCGCCCTAATCTGCACATCCCTGGGCACTACGGGATAATTTAGCACGGCCAATCCGTAACCCGCACATCCCCGGGCACTACGGGACAATTATAATGGCCAACCCACCCTAACGTGCTCATCCCTGGGCACTACAGGACAATTTAGCACGGCCAATCCACCCTAACCCGCACATCCCTGGGCACTATGGGACAGTTTAGCACGGCCAACCCACCCTAACACGCACATCCCTGGGCACAACGGGACAATTCTGCACAGCCAACGCACCCTAACCCGCACATCCCTGGGCACTACGGAACAATAAAGCATGACCAATCCACCCTAACCCACACATCCCTGGGCACTACGGGACAATTTAGCACGGCCAACCCACCCTAACCCGCACATCCCTGGGCACTACGGGACAATTTAGCACGGCCAATCCACCCCACACTAACCCGCACATCCCTGGGCACTATGGGACAATTTAGCACAGCCAATCCACGCCACCCTAACCCGCACATCCCTGGGCAAGACGGGACAATTTAGCACGGCCAACCCACCCCAACCTGCACATCCCTGGGCACTATGGGACAATTTAGCACGGCCATTCCCGAACCCGCACATCCCCGGGCTCTAGGGGACAATTTAGCACGGCCAATCCACCCTAACCCGCACATCCCTGCGCACTATGGGACAGTTTAGCACGGCCAATCCACCCGAACCCGCACATCCCTGGGCACTACGGGACAATTCTGCACAGCCAACGCACCCTAAGCCGCACATCCCTGGGCAATACGGAACAATTAAGCATGGCCAATCCACCCTAACCCACACATCCCTGGGCACTACGGGACAATTAAGCACAGCCAATCCACCCCACCCTGACCCGCACATCCCTGGGCACTCCGGGACAATTTCGCACGGCCAATCCACCCTAACCCGCACATCGCTGGGCAAGACGGGGCAATTTAGCACGGCCAACCCACCCTAATCCGCACATCCCTGGGCACTATGGGACAATTTAGCACGGCCAATCCACCCTCACCCGCACATCCCTGGGCATACAGAACAATTTAGCACGGCCAACACACCCTAACCCGCACATCCCTGGGCACTATGGGACAGTTTAGCACGGCCAACCCACCCTAACACGCACATCCCTGGGCACTACGGGACAATTCTGCACAGCCAATGCACCCTAACCCGCACATCCCTGGGCACTACGGGACAATTTAGCACGGCCAACCCACCCTAACCCGCACATCCCTGGGCAAGACGGGACAATTTAGCACGGCCAATCCATCCCACCCTAACCCGCACATCCCTGGGCACTACGGGACAATTTAGCACAGCCAATCCACCCCACCCTAACCCGCACATCCCTGGGCAAGACGGGACAATTTAGCACGGCCAACCCACCCTAACCTGCACATCCCTGGGCACTATGGGACAATTTAGCACGGCCAATCCACCCGAACCCGCACATCCCTGGGCACTACGGGACAATTTAGCACGGCCAACCCACCCAAACCCGCACATCCCTGGGCACTCTGGGACAATTTAGCACGGCCAATCCACCCGAACCCGCACATCCCTGGGCACTACGGGACAATTTAGCACGGCCAACCCACCCAAACCCGCACATCCCTGGGGGCTATGGGACAATTTAGCACGGCCAATCCACCCTCACCCGCAAATCCCTGGGCATACAGAACTATTTCGCACGGCCAACCCACCCTAACCCGCACATCCCTGGGCACTATGGGACAATTTAGCACGGCCAACCCTCCCTAACCTGCACATCCCTGGGCGCTACGGGACAATTTAGCACGGCCTATCCACCCCAACCCGCACATGCCTGGGCACTACGGGACAATTTAGCACGGCCAATCCGTAACCCGCACATCCCCGGGCACTACGGGACAATTATAATGGCCAACCCACCCTAACCTGCACATCCCTGGGCACTACAGGACAATTTAGCACGGCCAATCCACCCTAAACTGCACATCCCTGGGCACTATGGGACAGTTTAGCACGGCCAACCCACCCTAACACGCACATCCCAGGGCACTACGGGACAATTCTGCACAGCCAACGCACCCTAACCCGCACATCCCTGGGCACCACGGAATCATTTAGCATGGCCAATCCACCCTAACCCACACATCCCTGGGCACTACGGGACAATTTAGCACGGCCAATCCACCCTAACCCGCACATCCCTGGGCACTACGGGACAATTTAGCACGGCGAACCCACCCTAACCCGCACATCCCTGGGCACTACGGGACAATTTAGCACGGCCATTCCACCCCACCCTAACCCGCACATCCCTGGGAACTATGGGACAGTTTAGCACGGCCAATCCACCCTCACCCGCACATCCCTGGGCACGACAGAACAATTTAGCACAGCCAACCCACCCTAACTCCCACATCCATGGGCACTACGGAACAATTCAGCACGGCCAATCCACCCTAACCCGCACACCCCTCGGCACTACGGGACAATTTAGCACGGCCAACCCACCCTAACCCGCACATCCCTGGGCTCTACGGGACAATTTAGCACGGTCAATCTACCCGAACCCGCACATCCCTGGGCACTATGGGACAATTTAGCACGGCCAACCCACCCTAGCTCACACATCCTTGGGCACTACAGGACAATTTAGCACGGCCAGTCCACCCCAACCCGCACATGCCTGGGCTCTATGGGACAATTTAGCACGGCCAACCCACCCTAACTTGCACATCCCTGGGCGCTACGGGACAATTTAGCACGGCCAGTCCACCCCAACCCGCACATGCCTGGGCACTACGGGACAATTTAGCACGGCCAATCCACCCTAACCCGCACATCCCTGGGCACTACGGGACAATTCTGCACAGCCAACGCACCCTAACCCGCACATCCCTGGGCACTACGGAACAATTTTGCATGGCCAATCCACCGTAACCCACACATCCCTGGGCACTACGGGACAATTTAGCACGGCCAACCCACCCTAACCCGCACATCCCTGGGCACTACGGGACAATTCAGCACGGCCAATCCACTCTAACCCGCTCATCCCTGGCACTACGGGACAATTTAGCACGGCCAATCCACTCTAACCCGCACATCCCTGGGCACTACGGGACAATTTAGCATGGCCAATCCACCCTAACCCGCACATCCCTGGGCACTGTGGGACAATTTAGCACGGCCAATCCACTCTAACCAGCACATCCCTGGGCACTACGGGACAATTTAGCACGGCCAATCCACCCTAACCCGCACATGCCTGGGCACTACGGGACAATTTAGCATGGCCAATCCACCCCACCCTAACCCGCACATCCCTGGGCACTCCGGGACAATTTAGCACGGCCAATCCACCCTAACCCGCGCATCCCTGGGCAAGACGGGACAATTTAGCACGGCCAACCCACCCTAACCCGCACATCCCTGGGCACTATGGGACAATTTAGCACGGCCAACCCACCCTAACCCTCACATCCCTGGGCACTACGGAACAATTTAGCACGGCCAATCCACTCTAACCCACACATCCCTGGGCACTACGGGACAATTTAGCACGGCCAACCCACCCTAACCTGCACATCCCTGGACACTAAAGGACAATTTAGCGCAGCCAACCCACCCTAACCCGCACATCCCTGGGCACTAGGGGACAATTTAGCACGGCCAACCCACCCTAACCCGCACATCCCTGGGCACTACGGGACAATTTAGCACTGCCAATCCACCCTAACCCGCACATCCCTGGGCACTATGGGACAGTTTAGCACGGCCAATCCACCCTAACCCACACATCCCTGGGCACTACGGGACAATTCAGCACGGCCAATGCACCCTAACCCGCACATCCCGGGGCACTACGGGACAATTTAGCACTGCCAATCCACCCTAACCCGCACATCCCTGGGCACTATGGGACAATTTAGCACGGCCAATCCACCCTAACCCGCACATCCCTGGGCACTTCGGGACAATTCAGCACGGCCAATCCACTCTAACCCGCTCATCCCTGGGCACTACGGGACAATTTAGCACGGCCAATCCACTCTAACCCGCACATCCCTGGGCACTACGGGACAATTTAGCATGGCCAATCCACCCTAACCCGCACATCCCTGGGCACTCTGGGACAATTTAGCACGGCCAATCCACTCTAACCAGCACATCCCTGGGCACTACGGGACAATTTAGCACGGCCAATCCACCCTAACCCGCACATGCCTGGGCACTACGGGACAATTTAGCATGGCCAATCCACCCTAACCTGCACATCCCTGGGCACTACGGGACAATTTAGCACGGCCAACCCACCCTCACCCGCACATCCCTGGGCACTATGGGACAATTTAGCACAGCCAATCCACCCCACCGTAACCCGCACATCCCTGGGCACTACGGGTCAATTTAGCGCAGCCAATCCACCCTAACCCGCACATCCCTGGGCACTACGGGACAATTTAGCACGGCCGACCCACCCTAACCCGCACATCCCTGGGCACTATGGGACAATTCAGCACAGCCAATCCACCCCACCGTAACCCGCACATCCCTGGGCACTATGGGAAAATTTAGCACGGCCAACCCACCCTAACCCGCACATCCCTGGGCACTACGGGACAATTTAGCATGGCCAATCCCACCCTAACAGGCACATCCCTGGGCATTGCAGGACAATTTAGCACGGCCAATCCCACCCTAACAGGCACATCCCTGGGCACTACGGGACAATTTAGCACGGCCAAAACACCCTAAACCGCACTTCCCTGGGCACGACGGGACAATTTAGCACGGCCAGTCCACCCTAACCCACACATCCCTGGGCACTACGGGACAATTCAGCACGGCCAATCCACCCTAACCCACACATCCCTGGGTACTATGGGGCAATTTAGCACGGCCAATCCGTAACCCGCACATCCCCGGGCACTACGGGACAATTATAATGGCCAACCCACCCTAACCTGCACATCCCTGGGCACTACGGGACAATTTAGCACGGCCAATGCACCCTAACACACACATCCCTGGGCACTATGGGACAATTTAGCACAGCCAACCCACCCTAACCCGCACATCCCGGGGCAGTACGGGACAATTTAGCACGGCCAATCCCATCCTAACCCGCACATCCCTGGGCACTACGGGACAATTTAGCACGGCCAGTCCGCCCTAACCCGCACATCCCTGGGCACTACGGGACAATTTAGCACGGCCAACCCACCCAAACCTGCACATCCCTGGGCACTATGGGACAATTTAGCACGGCCAATCCCATCCTAACCCGCACATCCCTGGGCACTACGGGACAATTTAGCATGGCCAGTCCACCCTAACCCGCACATCCCTGGGCACTACGGGACAATTTAGCACGGCCAACCCACCCTAACCCGCACATCCCTGGGCACTATGGGACAATTTAGCATGGCCAATGCACCCTAACCCGCACATCCCTGGACACTATGGGACAATTTAGCACGGCCAATGCACCCCACCCTAACCCACACATCCCTGGGCACTACGGGACAATTGATCACGGCCAATCCCTAACCCGCACATCCCTGGGCACTAGGGGACATGTTAGCATGACAAATCCGTAACCCGCACGTCCCCGGGCACTACAGGACAATTTAGCACGGCCAACCCACCCTAACTTGCACATCCCTGGGCACTACGGGACAATTTAGCACGGCCAACCCACCCTAACTTGCACATCCCTGGGCACTACGGGACAATTTAGCACGGCCAACCCACCCTAACTTGCACATCCCTGGGCACTACGGGACAATTTAGCACGGCCAACCCACCCTAACCCACACATCCCTGGGCACGACGGGACAATTTAGCACGGCCAACCCGCCCTAACCCGCATATCCCTGGGCACTACGGGACAATTTAGCACGGCCAACCCACCCTAACCCGCACATCCCTGGGCAATATGGGACAATTTAGCACGGCCAACCCACCCTAACCCGCACATCCCTGGGCACTAGGGAACAAATTAGCACGGCCAATCCACCCTAACCCACACATCCCTGGGCACTACGGGACAATTTAGCACGGCCAACCCACCCTAACCTGCATATCCCTGGACACTACGGGACAATTCAGCACGGCCAACCCACCCTAACCTGCACATCCCTGGACACTACGGGACAATTTAGCACGGCCAAACCACCCTAACCCGCACATCCCTGGGCACTACGGAACAATTTAGCATGGCCAATCCACCCTAACCCACACATCCCTGGGCACTACGGGACAATTTAGCACGGCCAACCCACCCTCACCCGCACATCCCTGGGCACTATGGGACAATTTAGCACAGCCAATCCACCCCACCGTAACCCGCACATCCCTGGGCACTACGGGACAATTTAGCACAGCCAATCCACCCTAACCCGCACATCCCTGGGCACTACGGGACAATTTAGCACAGCCAATCCACCCTAACTCGCACATCCCTGGGCACTACGGAAGAATTTAGCACGGCACATCCACCCTAACCCGCACATCCCTGGGCACTACGGGACAATTTAGCACGGCCAACCCACCCTAACCGGCACATCCCTGGGCGCTATGGGACAATTTAGCATGGCCAATCCACCCTAACCCGCACATCCCTGGGCACGACAGAACAATTTAGCACGGCCAACCCACCCTAACCCGCACATCCCTGGGCACTACAGAACAATTTAGCACGGCCAACCCACCCTAACTCGCACATCCCTGGGCACTACGGAACAATTTAGCACGGCCAACCCACTCTAACCCGCACATCCCTGGGCACTACGGGACAATTTACAATGGCCAACCCACCCTAACCCGCACATCCCTGGGCGCTATGGGACAATTTAGCACGGCCAACCCACCCTAACCCGCACATCCCTGGGCACTACGGGACAATTTAGCACAGCCAATCCACCCCACCCTAACCCGCACATCCCTGGGCACTACGGGGCAATTTAGCACGGCCAATCCACCCTAACCCGCGCATCCCTGGGCAAGATGGGACAATTTAGCACGGCCAACCCACCCGAACCCGCACATCCCTGGGCACTATGGGACAATTTAGCACGGCCAACCCACCCTAACCCGCACATCCCTGGGCACTACGGGACAATTTAGCACGGCCAACCCACCCTAACCTGCACATCCCTGGACACTAAAGGACAATTTAGCGCAGCCAACCCACCCTAACCCGCACATCCCTGGGCACTAGGGGACAATTTAGCACGGCCAACCCACCCTAACCCGCACATCCCTGGGCACTACGGGACAATTTAGCACTGCCAATCCACCCTAACCCGCACATCCCTGGGCACTATGGGACAGTTTAGCACGGCCAATCCACCCTAACCCACACATCCCTGGGCACTACGGGACAATTCAGCACGGCCAATGCACCCTAACCCGCACATCACGGGGCACTACGGGGCAATTTAGCACTGCCAATCCACCCTAACCCGCACATCCCTGGGCACTACGGGACAATTTAGCACGGCCAACCCACCCTAACCCGCACATCCCTGGGCACTACGGGACAATTCAGCACGGCCAATCCACTCTAACCCGCTCATCCCTGGGCACTACGGGACAATTTAGCACGGCCAATCCACTCTAACCCGCACATCCCTGGGCACTACGGGACAATTTAGCATGGCCAATCCACCCTAACCCGCACATCCCTGGGCACTATGGGACAATTTAGCACGGCCAATCCACTCTAACCAGCACATCCCTGGGCACTACGGGACAATTTAGCACGGCCAATCCACCCTAACCCGCACATGCCTGGGCACTACGGGACAATTTAGCATGGCCAATCCACCCTAACCCACACATCCCTGGGCACTACGGGACAATTTAGCACGGCCAACCCACCCTCACCCGCACATCCCTGGGCACTATGGGACAATTTAGCACAGCCAATCCACCCCACCGTAACCCGCACATCCCTGGGCACTACGGGACAATTTAGCACAGCCAATCCACCCTAACCCGCACATCCCTGGGCACTACGGGACAATTTAGCACAGCCAATCCACCCTAACTCGCACATCCCTGGGCACTACGGAAGAATTTAGCACGGCACATCCACCCTAACCCGCACATCCCTGGGCACTACGGGACAATTTAGCACGGCCAACCCACCCTAACCGGCACATCCCTGGGCGCTATGGGACAATTTAGCACGACCAATCCACCCTAACCCGCACATCCCTGGGCACGACAGAACAATTTAGCACGGCCAACCCACCCTAACCCGCACATCCCTGGGCACTACAGAACAATTTAGCACGGCCAACCCACCCTAACTCGCACATCCCTGGGCACTACGGAACAATTTAGCACAGCCAATCCACCCCACCCTAACCCGCACATCCCTGGGCACTACGGGACAATTTACAATGGCCAACCCACCCTAACCCGCACATCCCTGGGCGCTATGGGACAATTTAGCACGGCCAACCCACCCTAACCCGCACATCCCTGGGCACTACGGGACAATTTAGCACAGCCAATCCACCCCACCCTAACCCGCACATCCCTGGGCACTACGGGGCAATTTAGCACGGCCAATCCACCCTAACCCGCGCATCCCTGGGCAAGACGGGACAATTTAGCACGGCCAACCCACCCGAACCCGCACATCCCTGGGCACTATGGGACAATTTAGCACGGCCAACCCACCCTAACCTGCACATCCCTGGACACTAAAGGACAATTTAGCATGGCCAATCCACCCTAACCCGCACATCCCTGGGCACTATGGGACATTTTAGCACGGCCAACCCACCCTAACCTGCACATCCCTGGACACTAAAGGACAATTCAGCATGGCCAATCCACCCTAACCTGCACATCCCTGGGCACTACGGAACAATTTAGCACGGCCAATCCACCCTAACCCACACATCCCTGGGCACTACGGGACAATTTAGCACGGCCAACCCACCCTAACCTGCACATCCCTGGACACTAAAGGACAATTTAGCGCAGCCAACCCACCCTAACCCGCACATACCTGGGCACTAGGGGACAATTTAGCACGGCCAACCCACCCTAACCCGCACATCCCTGGGCACTACGGGACAATTTAGCACTGCCAATCCACCCTAACCCGCACATCCCTGGGCACTATGGGACAGTTTAGCACGGCCAATCCACCCTAACCCACACATCCCTGGGCACTACGGGACAATTCAGCACGGCCAATGCACCCTAACCCGCACATCCCGGGGCACTACGGGTCAATTTAGCACTGCCAATCCACCCTAACCCGCACATCCCTGGGCACTACGGGACAATTTAGCACGGCCAACCCACCCTAACCCGCACATCCCTGGGCACTACGGGACAATTCAGCACGGCCAATCCACTCTAACCCGCTCATCCCTGGGCACTACGGGACAATTTAGCACGGCCAATCCACTCTAACCCGCACATCCCTGGGCACTACGGGACAATTTAGCATGGCCAATCCACCCTAACCCGCACATCCCTGGGCACTATGGGACAATTTAGCACGGCCAATCCACTCTAACCAGCACATCCCTGGGCACTACGGGACAATTTAGCACGGCCAATCCACCCTAACCCGCACATGCCTGGGCACTACGGGACAATTTAGCATGGCCAATCCACCCCACCCTAACCCGCACATCCCTGGGCACTCCGGGACAATTTAGCACGGCCAACCCACCCTAACCCGCACATCCCTGGGCACTATGGGACAATTTAGCACGGCCAACCCACCCTAACCCGCACATCCCTGGGCACTACGGAACAATTTAGCACGGCCAATCCACCCTAACCCACACATCCCTGGGCACTACGGGACAATTTAGCACGGCCAACCCACCCTAACCCGCAAATCACTGGGCACTAGGGGACAATTTAGCACGGCCAACCCACCCTAACCCGCACATCCCTGGGCAAGACGGGACAATTTAGCACGGCCAATCCACCCTAACCCGCACATCCCTGGGCACTATGGGACAGTTTAGCACGGCCAACCCACCCTAACCCGCACATCCCTGGGCACTACGGGACAATTTAGCACGGCCAATCCACCCTAACCCACACATCCCTGGGCACTACGGGACAATTCAGCACGGCCAATGCACCCTAACCCGCACATCCCGGGGCACTACGGGACAATTTAGCACAGCCAATCCACCCTAACCCGCACATCCCTGGGCACTACGGGACAATTTAGCACGGCCAACCCACCCTAACCCGCACATCCCTGGGCACTACGGGACAATTCAGCACGGCCAATCCACTCTAACCCGCTCATCCCTGGCACTACGGGACAATTTAGCACGGCCAATCCACTCTAACCCGCACATCCCTGGGCACTACGGGACAATTTAGCATGGCCAATCCACCCTAACCCGCACATCCCTGGGCACTGTGGGACAATTTAGCACGGCCAATCCACTCTAACCAGCACATCCCTGGGCACTACGGGACAATTTAGCACGGCCAATCCACCCTAACCCGCACATGCCTGGGCACTACGGGACAATTTAGCATGGCCAATCCACCCCACCCTAACCCGCACATCCCTGGGCACTCCGGGACAATTTAGCACGGCCAATCCACCCTAACCCGCGCATCCCTGGGCAAGACGGGACAATTTAGCACGGCCAACCCACCCTAACCCGCACATCCCTGGGCACTATGGGACAATTTAGCACGGCCAACCCACCCTAACCCGCACATCCCTGGGCACTACGGAACAATTTAGCACGGCCAATCCACCCTAACCCACACATCCCTGGGCACTACGGGACAATTTAGCACGGCCAACCCACCCTAACCTGCACATCCCTGGACACTAAAGGACAATTTAGCGCAGCCAACCCACCCTAACCCGCACATCCCTGGGCACTAGGGGACAATTTAGCACGGCCAACCCACCCTAACCCGCACATCCCTGGGCACTACGGGACAATTTAGCACTGCCAATCCACCCTAACCCGCACATCCCTGGGCACTATGGGACAGTTTAGCACGGCCAATCCACCCTAACCCACACATCCCTGGGCACTACGGGACAATTCAGCACGGCCAATGCACCCTAACCCGCACATCCCGGGGCACTACGGGACAATTTAGCACTGCCAATCCACCCTAACCCGCACATCCCTGGGCACTATGGGACAATTTAGCACGGCCAACCCACCCTAACCCGCACATCCCTGGGCACTTCGGGACAATTCAGCACGGCCAATCCACTCTAACCAGCTCATCCCTGGGCACTACGGGACAATTTAGCACGGCCAATCCACTCTAACCCGCACATCCCTGGGCACTACGGGACAATTTAGCACGGCCAACCCACCCTAACCCGCACATCCCTGGGCACTATGGGACAATTTAGCACGGCCAATCCACCCTAACCCGCACATCCCTGGGCACTCTGGGACAATTTAGCACGGCCAATCCACTCTAACCAGCACATCCCTGGGCACTACGGGACAATTTAGCACGGCCAATCCACCCTAACCCGCACATGCCTGGGCACTACGGGACAATTTAGCATGGCCAATCCACCCTAACCTGCACATCCCTGGGCACTACAGGACAATTTAGCACGGCCAATCCCGAACCCCCACATCCCCGGGCTCTACGGGACAATTTAGCATGGCCAATCCACCCTAACCCGCACATCCCTGGGCACTACGGGACAATTTAGCACGGCCAACCCACCCTAACCCGCACATCCCTGGGCACTATGGGACAATTTAGCACGGCCAATCCACCCTAACCCGCACATCCCTGGGCACTCTGGGACAATTTAGCACGGCCAATCCACTCTAACCAGCACATCCCTGGGCACTACGGGACAATTTAGCACGGCCAATCCACCCTAACCTGCACATCCCTGGGCACTACAGGACAATTTAGCACGGCCAATCCCGAACCCCCACATCCCCGGGCTCTACGGGACAATTTAGCATGGCCAATCCACCCTAACCCGCACATCCCTGGGCACTATGGGACAGTTTCGCACGGCCAATCCACCCTAACCTGCACATCCCTGGGCACCACGGGACAATTCTGCACAGCCAACGCACCCTAAGCCGCACATCCCTGGGCACTACGGAACAATTCAGCATGGTCAATCCACCCTACCCCACACATCCCTGGGCACTACGGGACAATTTAGCACGGCCGACCCACCCTAACCCGCACATCCCTGGGCACTACGGGACAATTTAGCACAGCCAATCCACCCCACCGTAACCCGCACATCCCTGGGCACTACGGGACAATTTAGCACGGCCAAACCACCCTAACCCGCGCATCCCTGGGCAAGACGGGACAATTTAGCACGGCCAACCCACCCTAACCCGCACATCCCTGGGCAATATGGGACAATTTAGCACGGCCAACCCACCCTAACCCGCACATCCCTGGGCACTAGGGAACAATTTAGCACGGCCAATCCACCCTAACCCACACATCCCTGGGCACTACGGGACAATTTAGCACGGCCAACCCACCCTAACCTGCATATCCCTGGACACTACGGGACAATTCAGCACGGCCAACCCACCCTAACCTGCACATCCCTGGACACTACGGGACAATTTAGCACGGCCAAACCACCCTAACCCGCACATCCCTGGGCACTACGGAACAATTTAGCATGGCCAATCCACCCTAACCCACACTTCCCTGGGCACTACGGGACAATTTAGCACGGCCAACCCACCCTCACCCGCACATCCCTGGGCACTATGGGACAATTTAGCACAGCCAATCCACCCCACCGTAACCCGCACATCCCTGGGCACTACGGGTCAATTTAGCGCAGCCAATCCACCCTAACCCGCACATCCCTGGGCACTACGGGACAATTTAGCACGGCCGACCCACCCTAACCCGCACATCCCTGGGCACTATGGGACAATTCAGCACAGCCAATCCACCCCACCGTAACCCGCACATCCCTGGGCACTATGGGAAAATTTAGCACGGCCAACCCACCCTAACCCGCACATCCCTGGGCACTACGGGACAATTTAGCACGGCCAATCCCACCCTAACCCGCACATCCCTGGGCACTACGGGACAATTTAGCACGGCCAATCCACCCTAACCCGCACATCCCTGGGCATTGCAGGACAATTTAGCACGGCCAATCCCACCCTAACAGGCACATCCCTGGGCACTACGGGACAATTTAGCACGGCCAAAACACCCTAACCCGCACTTCCCTGGGCACGACGGGACAATTTAGCACGGCCAGTCCACCCTAACCCACACATCCCTGGGCACTACGGGACAATTCAGCACGGCCAATCCACCCTAACCCACACATCTCTGGGTACTATGGGACAATTTAGCACGGCCAATCCGTAACCCGCACATCCCCGGGCACTACGGGACAATTATAATGGCCAACCCACCCTAACCTGCACATCCCTGGGCACTACGGGACAATTTAGCACGGCCAATGCACCCTAACACACACATCCCTGGGCACTATGGGACAATTTAGCACAGCCAACCCACCCTAACCCGCACATCCCGGGGCAGTACGGGACAATTTAGCACGGCCAACCCACCCAAACCTGCACATCCCTGGGCACTATGGGACAATTTAGCACGGCCAACCCACCCAAACCTGCACATCCCTGGGCACTATGGGACAATTTAGCACGGCCAATCCCATCCTAACCCGCACATCCCTGGGCACTACGGGACAATTTAGCATGGCCAGTCCACCCTAACCCGCACATCCCTGGGCACTACGGGACAATTTAGCACGGCCAACCCACCCTAACCCGCACATCCCTGGGCACTATGGGACAATTTAGCATGGCCAATGCACCCTAACCCGCACATCCCTGGACACTATGGGACAATTTAGCACGGCCAATTCACCCCACCCTAACCCACACATCCCTGGGCACTACGGGACAATTGATCACGGCCAATCCCTAACCCGCACATCCCTGGGCACTAGGGGACATGTTAGCATGACAAATCCGTAACCCGCACGTCCCCGGGCACTACAGGACAATTTAGCACGGCCAACCCACCCTAACTTGCACATCCCTGGGCACTACGGGACAATTTAGCACGGCCAACCAACCCTAACCCGCACATCCCTGGGCACTAGGGGACATATTAGCACGGCCAACCCACCCTAACTTGCACATCCCTGGGCACTACGGGACAATTTAGCACGGCCAACCCACCCTAAACCGCACATCCGTGGGCACTACACGACAAATTAGCACGGCCAATCCCACCCTAACTCACACATCCCTGGGCACTACGGGACAATTTCGCACGGCCAACCCACCCTAACCCACACATCCCTGGGTACTATGGGACAATTTAGCACGGCCAATCCGTAACCCGCACATCCCCGGGCACTACGGGACAATTATAATGGCCAACCCACCCTAACCTGCACATCCCTGGGCACTACGGGACAATTTAGCATGGCCAATCCCACACTAACCCACACATCCCTGGGCACTAGGGGACAATTTAGCACGGCCAATCCACCCTAACCCGCACATCCCTGGGCACTATGGGACAATTTAGCATGGCCAATCCACCCTAACCCGCACATCCCTGGACACTGCGGGACAATTTAGCACGGCCAATCCACCCTAACCCACACATCCCTGGGCACTACGGGACAAATTAGCACGGCCAACCCACCCTAACCCGCACATCCCTGGGCGCTATGGGACAATTAGCACGGCCAAACCACCCTAACCCGCACATCCCTGGGCACTACGGGACAATTTAGCACGGCCAGTCCACCCTAACCCACACATCCCTGGGCACTACGGGACAATTCAGCACGGCCAATCCGTAACCCGCACATCCCCGGGCACTACGGGACAATTATAATGGCCAACCCACCCTAACCTGCACATCCCTGGGCACTATGGGACAATTTAGCACGGCCAAACCACCCTAACCCGCACATCCCGGGGCAGTACGCGACAATTTAGCACGGCCAATCCACCCTAACCCGCACATCCCTGGGCACTACGGGACAATTTAGCACGGCCAATGCACCCTCACCCGCACATCCCTGGGCACTACGGGACAATTTAGCAC
This sequence comes from Stegostoma tigrinum, assembly GCF_030684315.1. Classification (NCBI taxonomy): domain Eukaryota; kingdom Metazoa; phylum Chordata; class Chondrichthyes; order Orectolobiformes; family Stegostomatidae; genus Stegostoma; species Stegostoma tigrinum. The sequence goes on from NC_081398.1 coordinate 2,459,716, forward strand.
GGCCAATGCACCCTAACACACACATCCCTGGGCACGATGGGACAATTTAGCACGGCCAACCCACCCTAACCCGCACATCCCGGCGCAGTACGGGACAATTTAGCACGGCCAACCCACCCTAACCCGCACATCCCTGGGCACTACGGGACAATTTAGCACGGCCAATCCACCCTAACCCGCACATCCCTGGGCACTATGGGACAATTTAGCACGGCCAATCCACCCTAACCCGCACATCCCTGGGCACTATGGGACAATTTAGCACGGCCAATCCACCCTAACCCGCACATCCCTGGGCACTACGGGACAATTTAGCACGGCCAATCCCATCCTAACCCGCACATCCCTGGGCACTACGGGACAATTTAGCACGGCCAACCCACCCTAACCTGCACATCCCTGGGCACTATGGGACAATTTAGCACGGCCAATGCACCCCACCCTAACCCACACATCCCTGGGCACTACGGGACAATTTAGCACGGCCAACCCACCCTAACTTGCACATCCCTGGGCACTACGGGACAATTTAGCACGGCCAACCCACCCTAACTTGCACATCCCTGGGCACCACGGGACAATTGATCACGGCCAATCCCTAACCCGCACATCCCTGGGCACTAGGGGACATATTAGCATGACCAGTCCGTAACCTGCACGTCCCCAGGCACTACGGGACAATTTAGCACGGCCAACCCACCCTAACTTGCACATCCCTGGGCACTACGGGAGAGTTTAGCACGGCTAATCCACCCCACCCTACCCCTCACATCCCTGGGCACTCGGGGACAATTTAGCACGGCCAATCCCAACTAACTCACACATCCCTGGGCACTACGGGAAAATTTAGATCGGCCAACCCACCCTAAACCGCACATCCCTGGGCACTACAGGACTATTTAGCACGGCCAACCCACCCTAACCCACACATCCCTGGGCACTACGGGACAATTTAGCATGGCCAATTCACCCCAACCCGCACATCTCTGGGCACGACGGGACAATTTAGCACAGCCAATCCACCCTAACCCTCACATCCCTGGGCACTACGGCACAATTTATCACGGCCAATCCAGCCTAACCCGCACATCTCCGGGCACTACGAGACAATTTAGCACGGCCAATCCACCCTAACCCGCACATCCCTGGGCACTACGAGACAATTTAGCACGGCCAACCCACCCTAACCCGCACATCCCTGGGCACTAGGGGACAATTTAGCACGGCCAACCCACCCTAACCCGCACATCCCTGGGCACTACAAGACAATTTAGCACGGCCAATCCACCCTAACCCGCACATCCCTGGGCACTGCGAGACAATTTCGCACGGCCAATCCACCCTAACCCACACATCCCTGGGCACTACAAGACAATTTAGCACGGCCAATCCACCCTAACCCACACATCCCTGGGCACTACAGGACAATTTAGCACGGCCAATCCACCCTAACCCACACATCCCTGGGCACTACGGGACAATTTAGCACGGCCAATCCACCCTAACCCGCACATCCCTGGGCACTACGGGACAATTTAGCACGGCCAATCCACCCTAACCTGCACATCCCTGGGCACTACGGGACAATTTAGCACGGCCAATCCACCCTAACCTGCACATCCCTGGGCACTTCGGGACAATTTAGCACGGCCAATCCACCCTAACCTGCACATCCCTGGGCACTATGGGACAATTTAACACGGCCAATCCCACCCTAACAGGCACATCCCTGGGCACTACGGGACAATTTAGCACGGCCAATCCCACCCTAACAGGCACATCCCTGGGCACTACGGGACAATTTAGCACGGCCAACCCACCCTAACCCGCACATCCCTGGACACTACGGGACAATTTAGCACGGCCAATCCACCCTAACCCGCACATCCCTGGGCACTACGGGACAATTTAGCACGGCCAAACCACCCTAACCCGCACTTCCCTGGGCACTACGGGACAATTTAGCACGGCCAGTCCACCCTAACCCACACATCCCTGGGCACTACGGGACAATTCAGCACGGCCAATCCACCCTAACCCGCACATCCCTGGGCACTACGGGACAATTATAATGGCCAACCCACCCTAACCTGCACATCCCTGGACACTATGGGACAATTTAGCACGGCCAACCCACCCTAACCCACACATCCCTGGGTACTATGGGACAATTTAGCACGGCCAATCCGTAACCCGCACATCCCCGGGCACTACGGGACAATTATAATGGCCAACCCGCCCTAACCTGCACATCCCTGGGCACTACAGGACAATTTAGCATGGCCAATCCCACCCTAACAGCCACATCCCTGGGCATTGCAGGACAATTTAGCACGGCCAATCCCACCCTAACAGGCACATCCCTGGGCACTACGGGACAATTTAGCATGGCCAAAACACCCTAACCCGCACTTCCCTGGGCACTACGGGACAATTTAGCACGGCCAGTCCACCCTAACCCACACATCCCTGGGCACTACGGGACAATTCAGCACGGCCAATCCACCCTAACCCACACATCCCTGGGTACTATGGGACAATTTAGCACGGCCAATCCGTAACCCGCACATCCCCGGGCACTACGGGACAATTATATTGGCCAACCCACCCTAACCTGCACATCCCTGGACACTATGGGACAATTTAGCACGGCCAACCCACCCTAACCCACACATCCCTGGGTAATATGGGACAATTTAGCACGGCCAATCCGTAACCCGCACATCCCCGGGCACTACGGGACAATTATAATGGCCAACCCACCCTAACCTGCACATCCCTGGGCACTACGGGACAATTTAGCACGGCCAATGCACCCTAACACACACATCCCTGGGCACTATGGGACAATTTAGCACGGCCAACCCACCCTAACCCGCACATCCCGGGGCAGTACGGGACAATTTAGCACGGCCAATCCCATCCTAACCCGCACATCCCTGGGCACTACGGGACAATTTAGCACGGCCAGTCCGCCCTAACCCGCACATCCCTGGGCACTACGGGACAATTTAGCACGGCCAACCCACCCAAACCTGCACATCCCTGGGCACTATGGGACAATTTAGCACGGCCAATCCCATCCTAACCCGCACATCCCTGGGCACTACGGGACAATTTAGCACGGCCAACCCACCCTAACCCACACATCCCTGGGCACTATGGGACAATTTAGCATGGCCAATGCACTCTAACCCGCACATCCCTGGACACTATGGGACAATTTAGCACGGCCAATGCACCCCACCCTAACCCACACATCCTTGGGCACTACGGGACAATTGATCATGGCCAATCCCTAACTCGCACATACCTGGGCACTAGGGGACATGTTAGCATGACGAATCCGTAACCCGCACGTCCCCGTGCACTACAGGACAATTTAGCACGGCCAACCCACCCTAACTTGCACATCCCTGGGCACTACGAGACAATTTAGCACGGCCAACCCACCCTAACTTGCACATCCCTGGGCACTACGGGACAATTTAGCACGGCCAACCAACCCTAACCCGCACATCCCTGGGCACTAGGGGACATATTAGCATGACCAATCCACCCTAACCCGCACATCCCTGGGCACTACGGGACAATTTAGCACGGCCAATCCACCCCACCCTACCCCACACATCCCTGGGCACTCCGGGACAATTTAGCACGGCCAACCCACCCTAACTTGCACATCCCTGGGCACTACGGGACAATTTAGCACAGCCAATTCACCCTAACCCGCACATCCCTGGGCACTATGGGACAATTTATCACGGCCAATTCACCCTAACCCGCACATCCCTGGGCACTATGGGACAATTTAGCACGGCCAATCCACCCTAACCTCCACATCCCTGGGCACTACGGGACAATTTAGCACGGCCAACCCACCCTAACCCGCACATCCCTGGGCACTACGAGACAATTTAGCACGGCCAACCAACCCTAACCCGCACATCCCTGGGCACTAGGGGACATATTAGCATGACCAATCCACCCTAACCCGCACATCCCTGGGCACTATGGGACAATTTATCACGGCCAATCCACCCTAACCTCCACATCCCTGGGCACTACGGGACAATTTAGCACGGCCAACCCACCCTAACTTGCACATCCCTGGGCACTACGAGACAATTTAGCACGGCCAATCCACCCTAACCCGCACATCCCTGGGCACTGCGAGACAATTTAGCACGGCCAACCCACCCTAACCCGCACATCCCTGGGCACTACGAGACAATTTAGCACGGCCAATCCACCCTAACCCGCACATCCCTGGGCACTGCGAGACAATTTAGCACTGCCAATCCACCCTAACCCACACATCCCTGGGCACTACAGGACAATTTAGCACGGCCAATCCCACCCTAACAGGCACATCCCTGGGCACTACGGGACAATTTAGCACGGCCAATCCATCCTAGCCCGCACATCCCTGGGCACTACAGGACAATTTAGCACGGCCAATCCACCCTAACCCGCACATCCCTGGGCACCACAGGACAATTTAGCACGGCCAACCCACCCTAACCTGCACATCCCTGGACACTACGGGACAATTTAGCACGGCCAACCCACCCTAACCTGCACATCCCTGGACACTACGGGACAATTTAGCACGGCCAACCCACCCTAACCTGCACATCCCTGGGCACTATGGGACAATTTATCACGGCCAATCCACCCTAACCTGCACATTCCCGGACACTATGGGACAATTTAGCGCGGCCAATCCCACCCTAACCCGCACATCCCTGGGCACTACGGGACAATTTAGCACGGCCAATCCACCCTAACCCACACATCCCTGGGCACTACGGGACAATTTAGCACGGCCAATCCACCCTAACCCGCACACCCCTGGGCACTATGGGACAATTTAGCACGGCCAACCCACCCTAACCCGCAAATCCCCGGGCACTCTGGGACAATTTAGCACGGTCAACCCACCCTAACCTGCACATCTTTGGACTGTGGGAGGAGACCGGAGCTTCCATAGGAAACCCACGCAGACATGGAGACTGTGCAAACTCCCACACAGACAGTCGCCCGAGGCTGGGATTGAACCCGGGTCCCTGGCACTGTGAGGCTGCAGTGCTCACCCCTAAGCCACGAGGGGAAACAGGACCACGCCTGCAGCTCAGATTGCCAGTCCAGCCCGGTTTTCTACAGACTGGGGGCTGGGGTGGCACCTTGGCTTCTCGGCCGCACTATTCGAGGGACACCTATCCCCTGCACGCTGCACCCATTCTCCCCCTCGTCTCCTCCCCTTGAGCGCAGTGGGCGCACAGCAGAGTTGACTCAGTGTGTCAGTAATGTCCTGTGAAAAGACAATACTTACGGGAAGTGACGTATTCCTTAAGGTACGGCATGCTGGATGGAGAGGGTTCTGTTTGCAAGCGGAAGGAGACAGTAAAAATAATGATGTGTTCAGCTTAACCTGAATTAACCGAGAGAGAGAAAATCCCAAAAGCCTAGAGAGCATCCCAAACCCAATCTATTTGTTAATTCACTCATGGGACTTGCCATCTCTGGCTAGGCCATCATTTATTGCCTATCCCTAATTGTCCAGAGGCCAGTTACGAGACTGTGGGTCTGGAGACACGTGTCGGCCAGACCGGGTGAGGATGGCAGTTTCCTTCCGTAAAGGGCACTAGTGAACCAGATGGGGCTTTTCCAACAATCGATTCACGGTCACTGTTCGACTCTTCATTGCAGATTTTTTATTGAATTCTACGGAAGCCAGGTCCCCAGGACATCAGCTGGTTCTGTGGTTTAATACCACCGGGCCATTGCATCCCTGCTCTGCACCTTTCCAGCTGGGGCCTGTACTCCCTGTATCTCTACACTCCCTGCCAACTACACGCACAGAAACTCAACTGAGGGTACAGTCCCTCCCCTCTTAGGGGCTATTTCACACCTGTGAGCTGACAGCGCTCAGAGGGTCAGCTATTTGACTCTGGTAGCATCACAGCCCTGCCTATCCCATACCTGCACAAAGTTTCCAGTGATGTACTCTGTGCAGGGGAGAGGGGTCTTTCTGGCTGATGGCTACCCTACTCTGAGGACAGTTAAATAGCACCCCACCCCAGCCCCACACAACATCAAACTGCCCCACCCACTACACACTCCCCCCAGGCGGTCAGGCCAGGTGAGATTCCTGAGATGTACCCCTCACACCCGCATGAGGCAATCAATTCCATCCGCTCGGTAGGGAGGCTGAGGGGTGAGGCGTGGGTGTTCGGGAGGGGGATGACAGTGGGTGCGGAGAGCAGCGAGGAAGGTAGATACCTGCACGCCGATTCCTCACAGCTTGTGGGTGGCCCTTCCGGAACGGGCGGCGAGCTGGAAGCAAACACATAACACACAATCACAATTTTGCTTGTTGTTGGAAAGCCCAACCCCCAGCTGCTGAGGAAGTTCAGGTTCCATTCAGGAAGTAAATGTGGGATTGAAAGCTAATCTCAGCGAAGGACAGCACGAAACCGTCTGTGATTGTTGTAAATAAAAACCCACCTGTTTTGCTAACACTCTTTATTTCTGCTGCCCTCAGCCAAACTCGCCTACACGTGACTCCACTCCCACAGCAATGGGGCTGATTGAACTGCCGTCTCAAAGGGGCAAATGAGACTCTCAGCTCATGGGCAGTATTGGGTGGGCACTAAAACCTGGCCTAATCGGAGAGGGTCCCCAGGCGCCATTCAGGAATCCAAACAACTTTCAATTGTCCGAAAAAAAATGCCTCCCGGCTTCATGCCAATCCATTCCTTCTCCCAGCATTCCTCAGTTTGGGATTCTCCCCCAGGGAAAGTCACCGTCTGAAAGGGAAACAGTCAGAGTGATTAACGCTCAGCAAGATCCCAAAGTGCAAATGGACAGCACTTGGCACAGGGAATCTCTAACAAATAGCATTGGCTCAGTGTGGAATACTGACTGTGGGATCTTCCAATTACATTGGCAAAGGGCTTCGCTGAAACAAAATGGGACCACAAGCAGGTCAGTACTCCCTCAGCACTGACCCTCCGACAGTGCCCACTCCCTCAGCACTGACCCTCCGACAGTGCCCACTCCCTCAGCACTGACCCTCCAACAGTGCCCACTCCCTCAGCACTGACCCTCCAATAGTGCCCACTCCCTCAGCACTGACCCTCCGACAGTGCCCACTCCCTCAGCACTGACCCTCCGACAGTGCCCACTCCCTCAGGACTGACCCTCCGACAGTTCCCGCTCCCTCAGCACTGACCCTCCGACAGTGCCCACTCCCTCAGAACTGACCCTCCGACAGTGCCCACTCCCTCAGAACTGACCCTCCGACAGTGCCCACTCCCTCAGCACTGACCCTCCGACAGTGCCCACTCCCTCAGCACTGACCCTCCGACAGTGCCCGCTCCCTCAGCACTGACCCTCCGACAGTGCCCGCTCCCTCAGCACTGACCCTCCGACAGTGCCCGCTCCCTCAGCACTGACCCTCCGACAGTGCCCGCTCCCTCAGCACTGACCCTCCGACAGTGCCCGCTCCCTCAGCACTGACCCTCTGACAGTGCCCGCTCCCTCAGCACTGGCCCTCCGACAGTGCCCGCTCCCTCAGCACTGACCCTCTGACAGTGCCCGCTCCCTCAGCACTGACCCTCTGACAGTGCCCGCTCCCTCAGCACTGACCCTCTGACAGTGCCCGCTCCCTCAGCACTGACCCTCTGACAGTGCCCGCTCCCTCAGCACTGACCCTCCAACAGTGCCCACTCCCTCAGAACTGACCCTCTGACAGTGCCCTCTCCCTCAGAACTGACCCTCTGACAGTGCCCACTCCCTCAGAACTGACCCTCCGACAGTGCCCACTCCCTCAGGACTGACCCTCCGACAGTTCCCGCTCCCTCAGCACTGACCCTCCGACAGTGCCCACTCCCTCAGAACTGACCCTCCGACAGTGCCCACTCCCTCAGAACTGACCCTCTGACAGTGCCCACTCCCTCAGAACTGACCCTCCGACAGTGCCCACTCCCTCAGCACTGGCCCTCCGACAGTGCCCACTCCCTCAGAACTGACCCTCCAACAGAGCCCGCTCCCTCAGCACTGGCCCTCCGACAGTGCCCACTCCCTCAGCACTGACCCACCGACAGTGCCCACTCCCTCAGCTCTGGCCCTCCGACAGTGCCCGCTCCCTCAGCTCTGACCCTCCGACAGTGCCCGCTCCCTCAGAACTGACCCTCCGACAGTGCTGACTCCCTCAGAACTGACCCTCCGGCAGTGCCCGCTCCCTCAGCACTGACCCTCTGACAGTGCCCGCTCCCTCAGCACTGACCCTCTGACAGTGCCCGCTCCCTCAGCACTGACCCTCTGACAGTGCCCGCTCCCTCAGCACTGACCCTCCAACAGTGCCCACTCCCTCAGAACTGACCCTCTGACAGTGCCCTCTCCCTCAGAACTGACCCTCTGACAGTGCCCACTCCCTCAGAACTGACCCTCCGACAGTGCCCACTCCCTCAGGACTGACCCTCCGACAGTTCCCGCTCCCTCAGCACTGACCCTCCGACAGTGCCCACTCCCTCAGAACTGACCCTCCGACAGTGCCCACTCCCTCAGAACTGACCCTCTGACAGTGCCCACTCCCTCAGAACTGACCCTCCGACAGTGCCCACTCCCTCAGCACTGGCCCTCCGACAGTGCCCACTCCCTCAGAACTGACCCTCCAACAGAGCCCGCTCCCTCAGCACTGGCCCTCCGACAGTGCCCACTCCCTCAGCACTGACCCACCGACAGTGCCCACTCCCTCAGCTCTGGCCCTCCGACAGTGCCCGCTCCCTCAGCTCTGACCCTCCGACAGTGCCCGCTCCCTCAGAACTGACCCTCCGACAGTGCTGACTCCCTCAGAACTGACCCTCCGGCAGTGCCCGCTCCCTCAGCACTGGCCCTCCGACAGTGCCCACTCCCTCAGCACTGACCCTCCGACAGTGCCCGCTCCCTCAGCTCTGGCCCGCCGACAGTGCCCGCTCCCTCAGAACTGACCCTCCGACAGTGCCCGCTCCCTCAGCACTAACCATCCAACAGTGCCCACTCCCTCAGCACTGACCCTCCGACAGTGCGGCGCTCCCTCAGCACTGACCCTCCGACAGTGCCCACTCCCTCAGCACTGGCCCTCCGACAGTGCCCACTCCCTCAGCACTGGCCCTCCGACAGTGCGGCACTCCCTCAGCACTGACGCTCCAACGGAGCCCGCTCCCTCAGCACTGACCCTCCGACAGTGCCCTCTCCCTCAGCACTGACCCTCCAACAGTGCCCGCTCCGTCAGGACTGACCCTCCGACAGTGCCCACTCCCTCAGCGCTGGCCCTCCGACAGAGCCCACTCCCTCAGCACTGGCCCTCCGACAGTGCCCGCTCCCTCAGCACTGGCCCTCCGACAGAGCCCACTCCCTCAGCACTGACCCTCCGACAGTGCCCGCTCCCTCAGCACTGACCCTCCAACAGTGCCCGCTCCCTCAGGACTGACCCTCCGACAGTGCCCACTCCCTCAGCACCGGCCCTCCGACAGTGCCCGCTCCCTCAGGACTGACCCTCCGACAGTGCCCACTCCCTCAGCACCGGCCCTCCGACAGTGCCCGCTCCCTCAGCACTGACCCTCTGACAGTGCCGCTCCCTCAGCGCTGGCTCTCCGACAGAGCCCACTCCCTCAGCACTGACCCTCCGACAGTGCCCGCTCCCTCAGCACTGGCCCTCCGACAGTGCCCACTCCCTCAGCACTGGCCCTCCGACAGTGCCAGCTCCCTCAGCACTGACCCTCCGACAGTGCCCGCTCCCTCAGCGCTGGCCCTCCGACAGTGCCCGCTCCCTCAGCGCTGACCCTCCGACAGTGCCCACTCCCTCAGCACTGACCCACCGACAGTGCCTGCTCCCTCAGCCCTGCCCCTCCGACAGTGCCCGCTCCCTCAGCACTGGCCCTCTGACAGCGCCCGCTCCCTCAGCACTGACCCTCCGACAGTGCCCACTCCCTCAGCTCTGGCCCGCCGACAGTGCCCGCTCCCTCAGAACTGACCCTCCGACAGTGCCCGCTCCCTCAGCACTAACCATCCAACAGTGCCCACTCCCTCAGCACTGACCCTCCGACAGTGCGGCGCTCCCTCAGCACTGACCCTCCGACAGTGCCCACTCCCTCAGCACTGGCCCTCCGACAGTGCCCACTCCCTCAGCACTGGCCCTCCGACAGTGCGGCACTCCCTCAGCACTGACCCTCCAACGGAGCCCGCTCCCTCAGCACTGACCCTCCGACAGTGCCCTCTCCCTCAGCACTGACACTCCAACAGTGCCCGCTCCCTCAGGACTGACCCTCCGACAGTGCCCACTCCCTCAGCGCTGGCCCTCCGACAGAGCCCACTCCCTCAGCACTGGCCCTCCGACAGTGCCCGCTCCCTCAGCACTGGCCCTCCGACAGAGCCCACTCCCTCAGCACTGACCCTCCGACAGTGCCCGCTCCCTCAGGACTGACCCTCCGACAGTGCCCACTCCCTCAGCACTGGCCCTCCGACAGTGCCCGCTCCCTCAGCACTGGCCCTCCCACAGTGCCCGCTCCCTCAGCACTGACCCTCCGACACTGCCCGCTCCCTCAGCACTGGCCCTCCAACAGTGCCCGCTCCCTCAGCACTGGCCCTCCGACAGTGCCCCCTCCCTCAGCACTGACCCTCTGACAGTGCCCGCTCCCTCAGCACTGACCCTCCGACCGTGCCCGCTCCCTCAGCACTGACCCTCTGACCGTGCCCGCTCCCTCAGCACTGGCCCTCCGACAGTGCCCACTCCCTCAGCACCTGCCCTCCGACAGTGCCCACTCCCTCAGCACTGACCCTCCGACAGTGCCCACTCCCTCAGCACCTGCCCTCCGACAGTGCCCTCTCCCTCAGCACTGACCCTCTGACAGTGCCCACTCCCTCAGCACTGGCCCTCCGACAGTGCCCACTCCCTCAGCACTGGCCCTCCGACAGTGCCCACTCCCTCATCACTGGCCCTCCGACAGTGCCCAATCCCTCAGCACTGACCATCCGACAGTGCCCGCTCCCTCAGCACTGACCCTCCGACAGTGCCCGCTCCCTCAGCACTGACCCTCTGACAGTGCCCGCTCCCTCAGCACTGACCCTCCGACAGTGCCCACTCCCTCAGCACTGGCATGGATAATATTAATGTGGATCACATACTGAGGTATCTGGTCTGGGTTCTCCTTTTGACTTGGCACTGCCTGATTATCCAGCTCCTGCCTCGACCAGAAACCTGGTTGATATTTACATGGTGAGGAAATGTGAATGGGAGCAGATCTCCCGAGAAATCAGATTGATTCTTTGACAACAGAGAGTGTGGGTACTGAGCTCAGACTGTCTCAGGTAGACAGTCTTGGAACACCTATGCCCCTCTAGTTTTGGACTCCCTCCACCCTGAGGAAAAGACCCTGTCTATTCACCCTATCCATGCCCCTCACGGTTTTACAAACCTCTGTAAGGTGCCCCTCAGCCCCTGACGCTCCGGGGAAAATAGCCCCCGTCTATCCAGCCTCTCCCTGTAGCTCAAACCCTCCAACCCCCACAACATTCTGTAAATCTTTTCTGAACCCTTTCAAGTCTCACAACATCCTTCCTGTAGCAGCGAGACCAGGATTGAACACAGTATTCCAAAAGTGTCCCTAACCAATGTCCTGTACAGCCACAACATGACCCTCCCAGCCCCTACACTCAATGCACTGACCAATAAAGGCGAGCATCCCAAACACCTTCCTCACCGCCCTGTCTACCTGCGACTCCACTTCCAAGCAATTCTGAACCTGCCCCCCAAAGTCTGTTTGTTCAGCAACATTTCCCAGGATGTTCCCATTAAGTGTATAAGTCCTGCCCTGATTTGCATTTCCAAAGTGCAGTACCTTACATTTATCTAAACTAAACTCCACCTGCCACTCCTCGGCCCATCGGCCCATCTCTTCAAGGTCCCGTTGTACTCTGAGGTAACCTCTGCTGTGCACTACACCTCTAATCCCATGGGTCTCAGGGACATTCACAGGTCATTCCATGAGTTTGACCCGGTGACGGTGAGGTTGTGGGTTTTGAAGGTGCAGGCAACTTAGAAGCAAAGAAATATCAGTCAACAATGCAGCAAAACATCATGCACCATTCCAGCAATCAGACAAATGCAGCCACAACGCAGCGACCAAACACACAACACAGCGACCAAACACGCAACACAGTGACCGAACACGCAACACAGTGACCGAACACGCAACACAGTGACCGAACACGCAACACAGCGACCAAACACGCAACACTGCGACTGGAAACTCAACACAGCGACCAAACACGCAACACTGCGACCGAACACGCAACACAGCGACCAAACACGCCACACTGCGACCAAACACGCAACGCAGCGACCAAACACGCAACACTGCGACCAAACACGCAACACAGTGACCAAACACGCAACGCAGCGACCAAACAAACAACACAGCAATCAAACACGCAACGCAGCGACCAAACACGCAACACAGCGACCAAACACGCAACACAGCGACCAAACACACAACACAGTGACCAAACGCGCGACAACACAGCGACCAAACACACAATGCAGCCTCCAAACACGCAACACAGTGACCAAACACGCAACACAGTGACCAAACACGCAACACAGTGATCAAACACGCAACGCAGCGACCAAACACGCAACACAGCGACCAAACACGCAACACAGTGATCAAACACGCAACGCAGTGACCAAACACACAACACAGCGACCAAACACGCAACACAGCGACCAAACACGCAACACAGTGATCAAACACGCAACGCAGCGACCAAACACACAACGCAGCGACCAAACACACAACACAGTGACCAAACGCGCGACAACACAGCGACCAAACACACAATGCAGCCTCCAAACACGCAACACAGCGACCAAACACGCAACACAGTGATCAAACACGCAACGCAGCGACCAAACACACAACACAGCGACCAAACACGCAACACAGTGATCAAACACGCAACGCAGCGACCAAACACACAACACAGCGACCAAACACGCAACGCAGCGACCAAACACGCAACAACACAGCGACCAAACACGCAACAACACAGTGACCAAACACACAATGCAGCCTCCAAACACGCAACACAGCGACCAAACACGCAACACAGTGATCAAACACGCAACGCAGCGACCAAACACACAACACAGCGACCAAACACGCAACACAGTGATCAAACACGCAACGCAGCGACCAAACACACAACACAGCGACCAAACACGCAACGCAGCGACCAAACACGCAACAACACAGCGACCAAACACGCAACAACACAGCGACCAAACACACAACACAGCGACCAAACACACAACGCAGCAACCAAACACGCAACACAGCGACCAAACACGCAACAACACAGCGACCAAACACGCAACACTGCGACCAAACACGCAACGCAGCGACCAAACACGCAACACAGTGACCGAACACGCAACACAGCGACCGAACACGCAACACAGCGACCAAACATGCAACACAGCGACCGAACACGCAACACAGCGACCAAACACACAACACAGCGACCAAACACAGCAACCGAACACGCAACACAGCGACCAAACACGCAACACAGCGACCAAACACGCAACAACACAGCGACCAAATACGCAACACAGCGACCAAACACGCAACAACGCTGCGACCAGACCACGGGCAGAATTGCAGCATCCACATCGATGCAATAATGCAGCAGGCCGGCAGCACTGCACAAACCAAACCACATACACTATCGCAACAAAACAAAAATCATGCAGCACGCCAGCAATCAGGCAAAACGGTGTTGGAACATCCAGGCAATTCTGCAGTAACCAAACACACAGCAGGCAGGCGGCAGCGGTCAGACTGAGCTGTTACACTCCGCTGTTTTAAAATTCAGTGCAATAGTTTCTCTCGTTCGTTCACAAGAATGGAATCATCAAATATCTCCCACATCAAAGCACAGCTTTCCACACTGACACACCCAAAGGCTCGGTCTAACAGCTGCGCTGAGCAGCATCTTAAAGGAGACAGAGAAGGGCACGGGGTTTAGGAAGGGAGTTCGAGAGCTCAGAGCCCAGACAGCTGAAGGCACAGAGATAGGGAAGGGGTGTGGGGGGCTGGAGGGGGTTACAGTGATGGGGAAGGTGTGTGGGGGATGGAGGGGGTGACAGTGATGGGGAGAGGGTGTAGGGGATGGAGGGGGTTTCAGTGATGGGGAGGGGGTGTAGGGGATGGAGGGGGTTACAGTGATGGGGAGGGGGTGTAGGGGATGGAGGGGGTGACAGTGATGGGGAGGGGGTGTGGGGGGCTGGAGGGGGTTACAGTGATGGGGAGGGGGTGTAGGGGGCTGGTGGGGGTTACAGTGATGGGGAGGGTGTGTGGGGGATGGAGGGGGTTACAGTGATGGGGAGGGGGTGTAGGGGCTGGAGGGGGTTACAGTGATGGGGAAGGGGTGTAGGGGATGGAGGGGGTTACAGTGATGGGGAGGGGGTGTAGGGGATGGAGGGGGTGACAGTGATGGGGAGGGGGTGTAGGGGCTGGAGGGGGTTACAGTGATGGGGAGGGGGTGTAGGGGATGGAGGGGGTGACAGTGATGGGGAGGGGGTGTAGGGGATGGAGGGGGTTACAGTGATGGGGAGGGGGTGTGGGGCTGGAGGGGGTTACAGTGATGGGGAGGGGGTGTAGGGGGCTGGAGGGGGTTACAGTGATGGGGAGGGGGTGTAGGGGTTGGAGGGGGTGACAGTGATGGGGACAGCAATTGGGCTCGTGTGGGCTCCAAACAGTGGGTGCCAATGTGTAATAAGCCAGATTTAATAAATGTTCCCAGGGTAAAAGCTCCCCTTGGGAATAGTGACCATAACGTGGTGGGATTTAACTTTCAGTTTTTGAGGGAGAAACCAGAAGATGGAAACAAATTTGGGAAAGTATATACGATGAGGGCAGGGCCAGCTGGAGTGGACTCAGAAAGAAATTGAACAGAAGACGTGGCTGAGGAACGATGGGCAGTGTTTACAGAATCTTCGATACTTCATGGATTCCTTCTGACCGAGCATTCTGTCAAATCATTTACTGTAGATCGCTCTGGAGCTGAGCTGTGACATATACTCAAGGCTGAGATTGACCTTGAGTCAGGAAGAGAGGAATGGGGAAAAGGCAGGATCTGAAGATTATCAGATCGGGCATGGAATGGTGGAACAGATTTGATGGGCTGAATGGCCTCCTCTGCTCCTACATCTTACAGAATGGCAGCTGAAACATTGAACCCTATCGCTGAGCTATGATCCATGCAGCAGACAGAAAAAAACGGTCTGGATGTCAACAGGAACAGCCGGACCGGCTAAAGGGGATTCCCAGCTGTGAATAAACATCAGCAGAGACGGGAATCAGAAAGCTGGGGATGCCAGCTGGAACAGTCAGGAGCTGTGACAGATCCTTGTGGTTTTGCACCTTTTGCAGTTACCGTGTTAATCTGTAATTGTGGATTTGGAGGGCATGCGTCCATGGCCTGCCTAACCATCTCATTAACAACTTGACAGAGAAATTTGTTTTTCTCAGTTTAATCCTTCAGATTCAGCAGCTGAAGGGTGAAGTGATTGGCAAGTTCACCTTTTCAAAATGTTAAACACCTTTTACAGCTGTAAGAGGAGAAGGAATACAGTCCCGGACAGCCATTCCCCACTGCTCAGCGCTGACTGAAGTGAGAGTAGGATAGAGATAGCGGAAGAGCAGATGGATACAATCAGGCATCACTTCAAGGTGGAGGGTGGGTTGCACTTTCTGAACAGACAGGAACCAATGGTGTGGCTGAGGGACAGTTCGAAGAATCGTAGAATCTCTACAGTGTGGAAGCAGGCCCTTCGGCCCAACAAGTCCACGCTGGACCTCAGGCATCCCACCCAGGCCCATCCCTATAACCCCCTAACCTACACACCCCTGAACTCTATGGGCAATTTAGCATGGCCAATCCACCCTAACCCACTCATCTGTGGACATCTTTAAAAGGCGTTTGGGTGGGTATAGAACTGGGCAGGGTTTCATGGGATGTGGGCCAAATGCTGGCAAATGGAGCTGGATTAATTTAGGATTGTCTGGTTGGCGTGGACCGAGCGGTCTGTCTCTGTGCTGTACATCTCCAGGACAGCATGTAGGTGAGAAATGGGAAGAGGTTGGTGATGGGTCCTGAGGGATTCCAGCAGAAGGGGAATGGGGAGAAGCTGGGTGTGAATACAGTGACAAGGCCAGAGCAAGTCAGCACCAATCCCAGAACACAGTGCCCGTCAGATGCTCTTACCCGCTTTTCGTTTATTTCGAATAACTTGGAAAGACCCTTCTCCTTGCAGCAGGGGGAAGTGAGCTGTAATCAGAGAGAGCCAGAGTGAGGGCAATGATCCAGCCCAGAGGCCAATCCGTTCCCGGTCACATACGCCCTCAGGCCTCGCTCCCAGGCAGATGGACAGTCTCAAGGTCTGATAACTCGTTCCCAAATCCAACTCAGCTCCAGGCCCACTCCAGGAGATCCCAACTCAACACCACTCAGACCTAAACCCGACACGACTCAATCAATTCCACACCTGACACAACCTCTCACCAGATCCCGGCCTAATTCTCCCCAACACCCGGAGCGTATTGCGCTCCAAACCCTGACCCCACTCTCCCACAAAACCCCAACCCTGCTGTACCAAAAACCCCAACCATACTGTACCCCAAAACCCCAACCCTACTCCCCCAGCCAAAACCCCAACCCTATTGCCCCACCCAAAACCTCAACCCTATTGTACCCCAAAACCACAGCCCTACTCCCCCACCCAAAACCCCAACCCTACTCCCCCACCCAAAACCCCAACCCTACTCCCCACCCAAAATCTCAACCCTATTGTACCCCAAAACCCCAGCCCTACTCCCCCACCCAAAACCCCAACCCTATTCCCCCACCCAAAGCCCCAAACCTACTCCCCCACCCAAAACCCCAAACCTACTGTACCCCAAAACCCCAACCCTACTCCCCCACCCAAAACCCCAACCCTACTCCCCACCCAAAACCTCAACCCTATTGTACCCCAAAACCCCAGCCCTACACCCCCACCCAAAACCTCAACCCTACACCCCACCCAAAACCGCAACCCTACTGTACCCCAAAACCCCAACCCTACTCCCCCAACCAAAACCCCAACCCTGCAACCACCCAAAACCCCAACCCTACTGTAGCCCAAAACCCCACCCCTATTGCCCCACCCAAAACCCCAACCCTACACACCCCATAATCCCAACCCTACTCCCCCATAACCCCAATCCTACTCCCCTCAAAAGGCCAGCTCTACTCCCCCATAACCTCAACCCTACACCCCCATAACCCCAACCCTACACCCCCATAACCCCAACCCTACTCCCCCAAAAAGGCTAACCCTACACCCCCATAACCCCAACCCTATACCCCCATAACCCCAACACTACTCCCACCCAAAACCCCAACCCTACTCTCCAAAACTTCAAACCTCCTCACACCCAAAATCCCAACCCTTTTGTCACCTAAAACTCCAATGCTACTGACCCCCAGAGCCCCAAACCTACTCCCACACAAAATCCCAACGCTACTCCCATCCAAAACCACCAAACGCTAAACCTACTTTCTCCCCAAATCTGGACCCAACTCTCATCCATGCATTGACCTCTCCTGTATCCCAAACCCCAATCTTACTCTCCTTCGACACTCCGCGCACCTAACCCGACCCTACTCTCACCTGTATAAACCCCCAAACCCGGATTCTACTCTGCCCGAGAATCCCCCCAAACCTGGATCCTACTCTCCCCTATAATCCCCCCAAACCCGATCCTGCTCTCCTCGAGAATCCCCCCAAACTCGGATCCTACTCTCCCTGAGAATCCCCCCAAACCCGATCCTACTCTCCCCTATAACCCCCCAAACCCGATCCTGCTGTCCTCGAGAATCCCCCCAAACCCGGATCCTACTCTCCCCGAGAATCCCCCAAAACCCGATCCTAAAGGTCGAAGAGCGCATCACACAAGCCTCCAGCTTTGCTTTGGTTCTGACTGGCTGGGATCTGTGGACAGATGGCACAGTTTTCTGAAGACAATGACAACAAGCCTCCTCCCCTGAACTGTCCAATGCCATCTACACTCTCCGCACAAAACTGGCTCTTTCAATCCCGTAGTGGCACCAGCTCCAGACACTTACTGGTTGTGATGATCGCCTTCACTGGACGAAACATCACTGCACGATCTGTGTACACAGGGAAAACGGCATTAATGTTCTCTCACACAAATACAACAAATATACTAAACAAACACTTTCTTCCCAAAATCAGCCCCTTTGCCAACTGTGTTTACTCTCCAGCATTGCAGCACTGCTCCCCAGATCCCTTCAGACAGTAGGGTCAGCGCTGAGGGAGCGGGCACTGTCAGAGGGTCAGTACTGAGGGAGGGGGCACTGTCGGAGGGTCAGCGCTAAGGGAGCGGGCACTGTCAGAGGGTCAGCGCTGAGGGAGTGGGCACTGTCGGAGGGTCAGCGCTAAGGGAGCGGGCACTGTCGGAGGGTCAGTACTGAGGGAGGGGACACTGTCGGAGGGTCAGTGCTGAGGGAGCGCCGCACTGTCGGAGGGTCAGTGCTGAGGGAGCGGGCACTGTCGGAGGGTCAGCGCTGAGGGAGTGGGCACTGTCAGAGGGTCAGTGCTGAGGGAGCGCCGCACTGTCGGAGGGTCAGTGCTGAGGGAGCGGGCACTGTCAGAGGGTCAGTGCTGAGGGAGCAGGCACTGTCGGAGGGTCAGCGCTGAGGGAGCGGGAACTGTCAGAGGGTCAGTACTGAGGGAGTGGGCACTGTCGGAGGGTCAGTGCTGAGGGAGTGGGCACTGTCAGAGGGTCAGTCCTGAGGGAGCGCCGCACTGTCGGAGGGTTAGTGCTGAGGGAGCGGGGACTGTCAGAGGGTCAGCGCTGAGGGAGCGGGCACTGTCAGAGGGTCAGTGCTGAGGGAGCGGGCACTGTCAGAAGGTCAGCGCTGAGGGAGCGGGCACTGTCGGAGGGTCAGCGCTGAGGGAGTGGGCACTGTCGGAGGTTCAGTGCTGAGGGAGCGGGCACTGTCGGAGGGTCAGTGCTGAGGGAGCGGGCACTGTCAGAGGGTCAGCGCTGAGGGAGTGCCGCACTGTCGGAGGGTCAGTGCTGAGGGAATGGGCACTGTCGGACGGTCAGTGCTGAGGGAGCGCCGCACTGTCGGAGGGTCAGTGCAGAGGGAGCGGGGACTGTCAGAGGGTCAGCGCTGAGGGAGCGGGTCCTGTCAGAGGGTCAGCGCTGAGGGAGCGGGCACTGTCGGAAGGTCAGCGCTGAGGGAGCGGGCACTGTCGGAGGGTCAGCGCTGAGGGAGAGGGCACTGTCGGAGGTTCAGTGCTGAGGGAGCGGGCACTGTGGGAGGGTGAGTGCTGAGGGAGCGGGCACTGTCGGAGGGTCAGCGCTGAGGGAGTGCCGCACTGTTGGAGGGTCAGTGCTGAGGGTGTGGGCACAGTCGGAGGGTCAGTGCTGAGGGAATGGGGCACTGTCAGAGGGTCAGTGCTGAGGGAGTGCTGCACTGTCGGAGGGTCAGCGCTGATGGAGTGGGCACTGTCGGAGGGTCAGTGCTGAGGGAGTGGGCACTGTCAGAGGGTCAGTGCTGAGGGAGCACCACACTGTCGGAGGGTCAGTGCTGAGGGAGCGCCGTA
This sequence comes from Stegostoma tigrinum, assembly GCF_030684315.1. NCBI lineage: Eukaryota > Metazoa > Chordata > Chondrichthyes > Orectolobiformes > Stegostomatidae > Stegostoma > Stegostoma tigrinum. Next base: position 2,479,445 of record NC_081398.1, read on the forward strand.
CTGTCGGAGGGTCAGTGCTGAGGGAGCGTCGCACTGTCGGAGGGTCAGTGCTGAGGGAGCAGGCACTGTCAGAGGGTCAGCGCTGAGGGAGCGGGCACTGTCAGAGGGTCAGCGCTGAGGGAGCGGGCACTGTCGGAAGGTCAGCGCTGAGGGAGCGCCGCACTGTTGGAGGGTCAGCGCTGAGGGAGCACCGCACTGTCGGAGGGTCAGTGCTGAGGGAGCGGGCACTGTCGGAGGGTCAGTGCTGAGGGAGCGCCGCACTGTCGGAGGGTCAGTGCTGAAGGAGCGGGCACTGTCGGCAGGTCAGTGCTGAGGGAGTGGGCACTGTCGGAGGGTCAGTACTGAGGGAGTGGGCACTGTCGGAGGGTCAGTGCTGAGGGAGTGGGCACTGTCAGACGGTCAGTGCTGAGGGAGCGCCGCACTGTCGGAGGGTTAGTGCTGAGGGAGCGGGGACTGTCAGAGGGTCAGCGCTGAGGGAGCGGGCACTGTCAGAGGGTCAGTGCTGAGGGAGCGGGCACTGTCAGAAGGTCAGCGCTGAGGGAGCGGGCACTGTCGGAGGGTCAGCGCTGAGGGAGTGGGCACTGTCGGAGGTTCAGTGCTGAGGGAGCGGGCACTGTCAGAGGGTCAGCGCTGAGGGAGTGCCGCACTGTCGGAGGGTCAGTGCTGAGGGAATGGGCACTGTCGGAGGTTCAGTGCTGAGGGAGCGGGCACTGTCGGAGGGTCAGTGCTGAGGGAGCGGGCACTGTCAGAGGGTCAGCGCTGAGGGAGCGGGCACTGTCGGAAGGTCAGCGCTGAGGGAGCGGGCACTGTCGGAGGGTCAGCGCTGAGGGAGAGGGCACTGTCGGAGGTTCAGTGCTGAGGGAGCGGGCACTGTGGGAGGGTGAGTGCTGAGGGAGCGGGCACTGTCGGAGGGTCAGCGCTGAGGGAGTGCCGCACTGTTGGAGGGTCAGTGCTGAGGGTGTGGGCACTGTCGGAGGGTCAGTGCTGAGGGAATGGGGCACTGTCAGAGGGTCAGTGCTGAGGGAGTGCCGCACTGTTGGAGGGTCAGCGCTGAGGGAGTGGGCACTGTCGGAGGGTCAGTGCTGAGGGAGTGGGCACTGTCAGAGGGTCAGTGCTGAGGGAGCGCCACACTGTCGGAGGGTCAGTGCTGAGGGAGCGCCGTACTGTCGGAGGGTCAGTGCTGAGGGAGCGTCGCACTGTCGGAGGGTCAGTGCTGAGGGAGCAGGCACTGTCAGAGGGTCAGCGCTGAGGGAGCGGGCACTGTCAGAGGGTCAGCGCTGAGGGAGCGCCACACTGTCGGAGGGTCAGTGCTGAGGGAGCGGCGTACTGTCGGAGGGTCAGTGCTGAGGGAGCGTCGCACTGTCGGAGGGTCAGTGCTGAGGGAGCAGGCACTGTCGGAGGGTCAGCGCTGAGGGAGCGCCGCACTGTTGGAGGTTCAGCGCTGAGGGAGCACCGCACTGTCGGAGGGTCAGTGCTGAGGGAGCGCCGCACTGTCGGAGGGTCAGTGCTGAGGGAGCGCCGCACTTTCGGAGGGTCAGTGCTGAGGGAGCGGGCACTGTCGGAGGGTCAGTGCTGAGGGAGCGGGCACTGTCGGAGGGTCAGCGCTGAGGGAGTGAGCACTGTCGAAGGGTCAGTGCTGACGGAGCGGGCACTGTCAGAGGGTCAGTGCTGAGGGAGCGCCGCACTGTTGGAGGGTCAGCGCTGAGGGAGCACCGCACTGTCGGAGGGTCAGTGCTGAGGGAGCGGGCACTGTCGGAGGGTCAGTGCTGAGGGAGCGCCGCACTGTCGGAGGGTCAGTGCTGAAGGAGCGGGCACTGTCGGCAGGTCAGTGCTGAGGGAGTGGGCACTGTCGGAGGGTCAGTACTGAGGGAGTGGGCACTGTCGGAGGGTCAGTGCTGAGGGAGTGGGCACTGTCAGACGGTCAGTGCTGAGGGAGCGCCGCACTGTCGGAGGGTTAGTGCTGAGGGAGCGGGGACTGTCAGAGGGTCAGCGCTGAGGGAGCGGGCACTGTCAGAGGGTCAGTGCTGAGGGAGCGGGCACTGTCAGAAGGTCAGCGCTGAGGGAGCGGGCACTGTCGGAGGGTCAGCGCTGAGGGAGTGGGCACTGTCGGAGGTTCAGTGCTGAGGGAGCGGGCACTGTCAGAGGGTCAGCGCTGAGGGAGTGCCGCACTGTCGGAGGGTCAGTGCTGAGGGAATGGGCACTGTCGGAGGTTCAGTGCTGAGGGAGCGGGCACTGTCGGAGGGTCAGTGCTGAGGGAGCGGGCACTGTCAGAGGGTCAGCGCTGAGGGAGCGGGCACTGTCGGAAGGTCAGCGCTGAGGGAGCGGGCACTGTCGGAGGGTCAGCGCTGAGGGAGAGGGCACTGTCGGAGGTTCAGTGCTGAGGGAGCGGGCACTGTGGGAGGGTGAGTGCTGAGGGAGCGGGCACTGTCGGAGGGTCAGCGCTGAGGGAGTGCCGCACTGTTGGAGGGTCAGTGCTGAGGGTGTGGGCACTGTCGGAGGGTCAGTGCTGAGGGAATGGGGCACTGTCAGAGGGTCAGTGCTGAGGGAGTGCCGCACTGTTGGAGGGTCAGCGCTGAGGGAGTGGGCACTGTCGGAGGGTCAGTGCTGAGGGAGTGGGCACTGTCAGAGGGTCAGTGCTGAGGGAGCGCCACACTGTCGGAGGGTCAGTGCTGAGGGAGCGCCGTACTGTCGGAGGGTCAGTGCTGAGGGAGCGTCGCACTGTCGGAGGGTCAGTGCTGAGGGAGCAGGCACTGTCAGAGGGTCAGCGCTGAGGGAGCGGGCACTGTCAGAGGGTCAGCGCTGAGGGAGCGCCACACTGTCGGAGGGTCAGTGCTGAGGGAGCGGCGTACTGTCGGAGGGTCAGTGCTGAGGGAGCGTCGCACTGTCGGAGGGTCAGTGCTGAGGGAGCAGGCACTGTCGGAGGGTCAGCGCTGAGGGAGCGCCGCACTGTTGGAGGTTCAGCGCTGAGGGAGCACCGCACTGTCGGAGGGTCAGTGCTGAGGGAGTGCCGCACTGTCGGAGGGTCAGTGCTGAGGGAGCGCCGCACTTTCGGAGGGTCAGTGCTGAGGGAGCGGGCACTGTCGGAGGGTCAGTGCTGAGGGAGCGGGCACTGTCGGAGGGTCAGCGCTGAGGGAGCGCCGCACTGTCGGAGGGTCAGTGCTGAGGGAGCGCCGCACTTTCGGAGGGTCAGTGCTGAGGGAGCGGGCACTGTCGGAGGGTCAGTGCTGAGGGAGCGGGCACTGTCGGAGGGTCAGCGCTGAGGGAGTGAGCACTGTCGAAGGGTCAGTGCTGACGGAGCGGGCACTGTCAGAGGGTCAGTGCTGAGGGAGTGCCGCACTGTTGGAGGGTCAGTGCTGAGGGTGTGGGCACTGTCGGAGGGTCAGTGCTGAGGGAATGGGGCACTGTCAGAGGGTCAGTGCTGAGGGAGTGCCGCACTGTTGGAGGGTCAGCGCTGAGGGAGTGGGCACTGTCGGAGGGTCAGTGCTGAGGGAGTGGGCACTGTCAGAGGGTCAGTGCTGAGGGAGCGCCACACTGTCGGAGGGTCAGTGCTGAGGGAGCGCCGTACTGTCGGAGGGTCAGTGCTGAGGGAGCGTCGCACTGTCGGAGGGTCAGTGCTGAGGGAGCAGGCACTGTCAGAGGGTCAGCGCTGAGGGAGCGGGCACTGTCAGAGGGTCAGCGCTGAGGGAGCGCCACACTGTCGGAGGGTCAGTGCTGAGGGAGCGGCGTACTGTCGGAGGGTCAGTGCTGAGGGAGCGTCGCACTGTCGGAGGGTCAGTGCTGAGGGAGCAGGCACTGTCGGAGGGTCAGCGCTGAGGGAGCGCCGCACTGTTGGAGGTTCAGCGCTGAGGGAGCACCGCACTGTCGGAGGGTCAGTGCTGAGGGAGTGGGCACTGTCGGAGGGTCAGTGCTGAGGGAGCGCTGCACTGTCGGAGGGTCAGTGCTGAGGGAGCGGGCACTGTCGGCAGGTCAGTGCTGAGGGAGTGGGCACTGTCAGAGGGTCAGTGCTGAGGGAGTGCCGCACTGTCGGAGGGTCAGCGCTGAGGGAGTGGGCACTATCGGAGGGTCAGTGCTGAGGGAGCGCCGCACTATCGGAGGGTCAGTGCTGAGGGTGTGGGCACTGTCGGAGGGTCAGTGCTGAGGGAATGGGGCACTGTCAGAGGGTCAGTGCTACGGGAGTGGCACTGTCGGAGGGTCAGTGCTGAGGGAATGGGGCACTGTCGGAGGGTCAGCGCTGAGAGAGCGGGCATTGTCAGAGGGTCAGTGCTGAGAGAGCGCCGCACTGTCGGAGGGTCAGTGCTGAGGGAGCGGGCACTGTCGGAGGGTCAGTGCTGAGGGAGCGCCGCACTGTCGGAGGGTCAGTGCTGAGGGAGCGCCGCACTTTCGGAGGGTCAGTGCTGAGGGAGCGGGCACTGTCGGAGGGTCAGTGCTGAGGGAGCGGGCACTGTCGGAGGGTCAGCGCTGAGGGAGTGAGCACTGTCGAAGGGTCAGTGCTGACGGAGCGGGCCCTGTCAGAGGGTCAGCGCTGAGGGAGTGAGCACTGTCAGAGGGTCAGTGTTGAGGGAGCGGGCACTGTCAGACGGTCAGTGCTGAGGGAGCGGGCACTGTTGGAGGGTCAGTGCTGAGGGAGTGGGCACTGTCAGAGGGTCAGTGCTGAGGGAGCGCCGCACTGTCGGAGGGTCAGTG